>NW_027202320.1:0-287000 GCF_024711535.1 Dipodomys merriami
ACTGTGATGGTTGAGTTTGCTTTTCACAAATCTGTTACCATTTACTCGTAGCTACACCAGCTGCCACTCAAGTGTAGAATTTTTGTCTCTTGTTTGTGCCTATTTCTGATTTTTGTTTGAAATATTGGTGAAATACCGCCTAACAAAACGATAGAGTTTTCTATATTTCTTGCACTTGTGTCTTCTGTTGTCCACATAACCTGGTAGCAGTAGCATAATTTACTTGGTGCCTCTGGGCTCTCTGATGCCGTTATAACTGGCAAATAAATAGCTCTCTAGTGTCTGTGAAGGCACTAGCAAGTAAATTTGATCAATGTTGACAAAACTGTTTTGTGCTGAGATCTGTTTTCTTGGTGGTGGTTGTCTTTGGAGCCTGGGATGGGCTGTGTTGTACAGGCTAGTCTAGAACTCCTGGGTTCAAGGGGTTCTCCTTGAAGTTCTCACCCTTCTGGATAGCTGGACTACAAGTATGTGCCACTGCACCTCACCTTTCCCTTATTTTTGGAAAAGAGCCCTGACATTTGTTAGCCTTCCCTTTTGTAGAGCCCCTGCCTAGCATGCATGAGGCCCTGGGTCTGTTTATTTCCTCTTGCTGCACAAATAAACACTCCCCAAAGTAGAGATGCTGGATTCTGAGGAGGGTCTCATGGTTCTCTGGGCCCTTGTGGACTCTCCGAAGCTCCTTGGCTTTGCTGGGGTGCACGGCCGTGCCAGGCCCATGTCCCCCTGAGAACCAGGAGCAGACTCGCCCCGGCCGATAGACACGACAGGTGAAAAGGTCGAGCAATCAGCACAAGTTGCAAAAGCATTATCAGAGATGTATTTTTATAAGTACAAAAGAAGGAAAACTGAGGGTACATGTAAATGGACAAAATGTACAAAGCAGTTGACAGGCTGCCTCACACAACTCAGGAGCGCTGTTCTGTCTCCTGGGCAGGGAGAGTGTCGGTGTTCACATTGATGGGTGATTGGGGTTATCTGCACTGTGTGGGTCCAGCACTTGCACTTGTAGAGCAGGGGTCTGAGGTTACATGCTTTCAGAGTCGTAGGAGCCAACAGCTCTGGAGCACGCCCAAGTTCTGCTAGTAGTAGAATATTGCCTATCTTCTGTTCCCCAAGGTTGATGATAAGCACCTGGGTTCTTCTGTTCACTCTTGCTGGGGTTTCTTTTTCCATTTTCTTCTCTAGTATACACAGGGGTGTTTTTGTTGTTTTTGTTTTGTCAGTCCTGGGGCTTGAACTCAGGGCCTGGAAACTGTTGCTGAGCTTATTTTGCTCAAGACTAGCACTCTATCACTGAGCCATGATGCCACTTCTAGCTTTTACTGTGTGTGTGGTACTGAGGAATTGAACCCAGGGCTTTATTCATGCTAGGCAAGCACTGTACCACTGAACCACATTCCCAACCCCACTTTCTTTGTTTTGTTTTGCTTTGCTTTCAAAAACAAAATCTAATACTGAAAGTTTGTCCTTTAAACATTATCTCTTTGGAAATTACAGTGCTCCTGCTAAATGTGTTTATTTGAACTTGTGACATCATGCAGTAAAATCACATATCTTCAGCATACAGGCCACTTCTGTGTGTGCGCATGACTGGGTCTGTGTACTGGTTTGGGGGTTTGAACTAAGGCCTGGGTACTGTCCTTTGGCTTTTTTTGCTCAAAGCTGCCTATCATTTGAACCACAGCTCCACGTCTGGCTTTCTGGTGGTTAATTGGAGATAGGAGTCTCATAGACTTTTTCTGCCAGGGATGGCTTTGAACTAGGAGCCTCATGTCTCAGCCTCCTGAGTAGCTAGGATTACAGATGTGAGCCACTGGCACCTGGCAGGCCAATGGATTTGAACAAATGAATGTGCCATGTAGTCATCATTCTGCTCAGAAACATAGAACATTTCCATCTTCCCAGAAAGTTGTCTTTGTAGTTGCTCTCCCATGTAAACTGGTCTGGCTGTCAGCGGCCTCAGTTTTACTAAGATACCTTGTGGTAGTGTTGTAGAATTTATGCTAATGGGACAACACACTGTCAAGTCCAGCTTCTTTCATTCAGTGCAATGTCTGCAGAATTCTTTGGGATTGCTGTTTGTATTAATTTGTTCATTTTGGCCAAGTGAAGGATTAAATTGTATCTAGTGAAAAATAAATTGCAAGCTGTTTATCCTTTCCATGTGTTGCTTTCCATGTGTTTCCATGTGTGTTGCTTTTGAGGTTGTTACGATAAAGCTACTGTGAGTATTTGCATGCAAATGTTGCTGTAAATGTGTTTTCATTTATTTTGAGAATTTCTGAATCTTATGGTAATGGTATGTTTAACGGCAAGAAACTGCCAAACTCTTTTTCCAAAGTGGTTGTGACATTTTATATTTCTACTAGTGAAATAGGAGAAGTCTAGTTGCTTGCTCTATATCTTTACCAACATTTGCTCTTTTAATTTCACCTATTCTCTTGTCTTTAAGGTAGTAACTCACTGTCATTTTAATTTGTATTTTCCCGATGACCAGGAATGTTGGACATCGTTCTTGTTCATTTGTACATCTCTTCTTGGTGAAACATTTACTCACATCTTTTGATTACTTATGTTCCGTTAGGGGTATTTACTAGTTTGTAGATGGAACTGTTTAGATTTTTTATGCAGTCTGGATGTAAGTCCCTTGTTAGACATACAATGTCAAAGTGTAAATATTTGCTCCTAGTGTGTATTTTCCATTTATGTTTTTAAAGAACAAGAGTTTTTATTTAGCTGGGCACTGATGGCTCACACCTGTAATCCAAGCTACTCAGGAGGTTGAGATCTGAAGGTTGTGGTTCAAAGCCAGCTCTGGCAGGAAAGTCCTAAGACTCATCTCTCCAGTTAACTACCAGAAAACCAAAAGAGGCTTTGTGGCTCCAAGTGATAGAGAGCTAGCTTTGAGTGCTAGCCTTGAGTGAAAGACCCCAGGGACAGTGCCCAGTCTCTTGAGTTAAAGCCCCATGACCTCCCTCCCTCCAAAAAAAGTTTCATTTAGTTCAAGTCAATGTAATATATTTTTTCCTATATATTTCACATTTTTTTCTGTGTGCGAAATCAGTGATACTACAAAAGGATCATTTTCACATGCTTTCTTTTAGCGATTTTTCCAGATTTAGCTTCTTATAAGTTGTCTTCTCGCTGCATTTAGGGCTAGCATTTTCTGCCGAGATAAGAAGTCCCAGGATTTTTTTCCTTTGGCTGTCTTGATTTGGAGCCCTACTGTTCCAGATCTTAGCCTTCCTCAGAATTGGGATGACAGGCGTGGAATGCCCAATTCTGTGTTTGTTGGTTGGCTGGCCTCAAACCATGGTCTTCCCAGGTCATCTCAGCCGTGTGATGTAGCTTGGGGCAGCACCTGTGTGATGTCTTGTTGTTAGGTGTTTATAGAACTTCTCTAGGTATTCTTGTCAAATCACCCCATTTATTATTGCAAAATTCCAATTTCAGTATTTTTTGAGTTGGTCCTAAGATTAGCTCACAGCTGGTGCTGTATGCCTTGAGCCATACCTCCATCTAGGATTTTTTTTGCTGTTTTTGTTTTGTTTTGTTTTAGATAAGAATCTCAGGTTGTCTGTTGGGCTGGCTTTGAACCATGATCCTCAGATTTCATCCACAGGCTTAGCTACATTGTAAAGTCCTGTCCAAAACAAAACAAAAGATCTGTTAGCTATTTTGGCCTAGGTTCTGTGATCTTAAAGAAGAAACACTTTCAAGCTGGGTACCTGTAATTCAGGAGTCTGAGATCTGCAGATCAAGCCAGCCTAGGCAAGAACCTATGAAACTCTATATTTCCAATTAACAAGTAAAAGTACCAGAAGTGGAACTGTGGATCAAGTGGTAGAGCCCTAGCTTTGAGCAAAAAAGCTCAAGGACAGCACCCCCAGGTCCTGAGTTCAAGCCTCAGGATTCACATCTACCCACACAAATAAAGGATAGACACTGTCAGTCAGTGGCTGTGGCTCCAGTACTGGGGATGGTGCACTGCTGCGCTCTACCGCAGGCCTCAGATTATCTTATACAACCTCTTCACTTGCTGATTTACAAGAACTCCTGCTAAATATTGTCTCATCAATCATGTGCATGCATTAGTTAAGCCTCACCAATGCTTGAAGCGTGTGGAAGGAGGCGATTCTACTTTTCACTTAGTCTGCATTGTGTATGGTTCTTTGCCTTAGTAAGGAGACTGGATACCTTTTCATGTCCCTGACATGTGCTTCTAAGAGGTCAATAGCTGCCTGTTTTCTATGATATCCCAAACACATTGCAGCTGTTAAATCAGTTGCTTTGCCTAGTCATGAATTCTGCCAGTTCCAGCCAGCTGACCCTTAAAAGTGGCCAGTACCCCAGCCCTCTGCCTCTGTCTGTGGGCTGGCCAATAGAAGGGAAGTGTCGTCTGTCTGAAGCTGGCTGAAGAGCTCTTTGCTGACTTCTATCAAGTGGCTAACCTTGGGTGTTAGAAAGCAGTTGACTCATCCTTGTTTTCATTCTCTTTCTACTGCTCTGTCTTGGTTTCTTTGCTATAAGAAACAGGTAACTTCAAGTAGGTCTTCGTCTCTTTATTCATGCAATACTAACTTACAACCAGTGGTCTTTCCTAATATTTTGAATAGGAAAGTAAAGAGAAAATGGATCTTTAAGAGTATTTGGAGGCTGGGAATGTGGCTCAGTTGTAGAGTGCTTGCCTAGCATGCATTTGAATTCCTGAGTACCACATACACAGAAAAGACCAGAAATGGCACTGTGGCTCAAGTGGTAGAGCACTAGCCTTGAGCAGAAGAATTCAGGGACCATGCCCAGGCCCTGAGTTCAATCCCCAGGCCTGGCATGTACACATGTACGCATGCACGCATGCATGCATAAATAAATAAATAGGATGAGCAAAAGATTAGACAGTTGTCTCCACTTCGTAGTTTGCTGTTGACTTGCGTGTGCTGCTGCCTGTGTTTTAAGAGTTCTCTGTGGGGAGCTCTTAGGACACGTTTATCTTCTTTGGAACTTCATGTAGTTGGTCTAATACATAAAGCAGCCAAGACCGTCAGATCCTCCTTGTTGCCATTGATAAGTTTGTCAGCTCTCAAGCCACAGCTTTGTGTACATTCATGTATTTTTGTCTGGGCCTTATGGATAGGCCTCAGACATTCCACAGCTACCTGGAAGACATTATCAACTACTGCTGGGAGCTTGAGGAGGGGAAACCCAACCCCCTGAGAGAAGCCAGTTTCCAAGACCTGCCTCTTCGTACCCGTGTGGAGATTCTGCACCGCCTCTGTGATTACCGGCTAGATGCAGATGATGTCTTCGATCTACTCAAGGTGCTTCCCTGAAAGCCCTTTCTCTAGCACAGTAAAAACCCAGTAGTTGAGAATGGAGCTTTGAAATCAGAGCCTAGACACTGTCCCTAAGCTTTTTTGCTAAAGGCTAGTGCTCTACCACTTGAGCCACAGTGCTGCTTCTATCTTTTAGTGGTTAGTTAGACGTAAGAGCTCTTGGATCTTTTGGGGGGGGGGGGTGGTAGGAATTTGAACTAGGGCCTGGACATTGTCCCTGAGCCTTTTTTGTTTTGTTTTTGTTTTGCTCAAGGTTAATGCTTTACTACTTGAGCCACAGTTCCACTTCTGGCTTTTTGGTCATGAATTGGAGATAAAAAGGCTCATGGCCTTTCCTGCCTGGGCAGGCTTTGAGTCATGATCCTCAGACCTCAGCCTCCTGAGTAGCTGGGATGACAGACATGAGCCACGGATGCCCGGCTGGCAGGTGTCCGGATCATACAGGATTAGACCTGGTGATGACTTCTAGTCCTTTCTTGGTCATGTCATTTAGAAGTAGTCTTCATTCAGGACTCCAGCCTAGGTCAGGCCCTGGGGTAAATTGGGAGTCTCAGCTGGAGCAGAATGTTGCTGTGGGTTCTGACTGAGCTGCCATAGTGGATTACATGGGACAGAGCCTTAGAACATCTTATCCTACCCACTACCTTTTGTGTACATATAAAGTAAATCTAAGCCAGGTAGTCAGACCATTCATTGGAATTCTCCGTTTTTGGAGGGGTGGGAGCCGTGGTTGGGGTAGGGAACATTTCAAGTATTTCTATATCTTGTTCTTCGAAGAAGGTACCCCCATCCCATTCTGTGTTTTATCTGCCCAGATGGAAAAATGATATCCTGTACTTGGCATTTTGAAACAGGTGATAAGTTCGTGTATTGAAGTTTTCTTCCATTTATTTAGTTCATTGTTTTCCCCAACCCTCCTTCCTTTTCTGCCAAGGGTCTGGATGCAGACAGTCTCCGTGTAGAAGCTCTAGGGGAAGACAATTCAGGGGCACTCTACTGGTATTTCTACGGAACATGAATGTATAAAGAGGATCCAGTACAAGGGAGGTCTAATGGGGAACTCTCCTTGAGCAGGTAAAGTCTTCAGTGTCAAGGCTGTAATAGCTACATGTAAAAATGTCTTTAAAGTTACATGCCTCAGTGCTGGGTTGTGGCTTAAGCCATAGAGCACCACTTTGCAAACCTTACGCCCTAGGCTCAAACCCTGGTACCACACATACATAAAAGAAGAAAGCTCATACAAACAAAGAAAGCTAGAACTTTATTTTCTAATGAGGGGAATTAACTGTATCAGCATTCTTGAAGGGAGAGTAATTTCATATACAAATAAAAAGGAGCAGGGCACCAGTTGCTCACACCTGCTATATTTCCAGACATGTTTAAAATATGTCCCAATCAATCTCACCCCTTATATCAATTTCCTTTCCCCCTTCTCCCCTTCCTACCATCCCAAAACAATTTCAACATGCTTCCTTGTTCAATTTTCATAGCTGCAAGCCATCTCTTTCAATCAAATTTATACCCTTCCAAAATATGTTTCAAAATTATGCACCCTTGGCCTCTTCCTCTCGGTCCCATATTGAACTCGAGTTGGAAGAGGCCAGTCCGGTCTCAAAATGGAGGTAAAACCGCCGCCCGGGTCGCCCCCAGCCTGACTCTGGCTGTCGCTCCTGTCACTGGGGGGAGGAGGGCCATGATCCAAAGGAACCAGAGCAGCTGCGGAAGTTGTTTATTAGTGGTCTGAGCTTCAAAACTACAGATGATAGTTTAAGAGAACATTCTGAGAAATGGGGCACACTCACAGATTGTGTGGTAATGAGAGATCCTCAGACAAAACGTTCCAGGGGCTTCGGTTTTGTGACTTACTCTTGTGTTGAAGAGGTGGATGCAGCCATGTGTGCTAGACCCCACAAGGTTGATGGGCGTGTTGTGGAACCAAAGAGAGAGGTTTCTAGAGAGGATTCTGTGAAGCCAGGAGCCCATCTAACAGTGAAGAAAATTTTTGTTGGTGGTATTAAAGAAGATACAGAAGAATATAATTTGAGAGACTACTTTGAAAAATATGGCAAGATTGAAACCATAGAAGTTATGGAAGACCGGCAGAGTGGAAAAAAGAGAGGATTTGCCTTTGTAACTTTTGATGATCATGATACAGTTGATAAAATTGTTGTTCAGAAATACCACACTATTAATGGGCATAATTGTGAAGTGAAAAAGGCCCTTTCTAAACAAGAGATGCAGTCTTCTGGATCACAAAGAGGTCGTAGAGGTGGATCTGGCAACATTATGGGTCGTGGAGGAAACTTTGGAGGTGGTGGAGATAATTTTGGATGTGATGGAAACTTTGGTGGAAGAGGAGGCTATGATGGTGGAGGTGGTGGCAGCAGAGGTAGCTATGGAGGAGGTGATGGTGGATACAATGGATTTGGAGGTGATGGTGGCAACTATGGTGGCCGTCCTGGTTATAGTAGTAGAGGAGGCTATGGTGGTGGTGGACCAGGTTATGGAAACCAAGGTGGAGGATATGGGGGTGGTGGAGGAGGATATGATGGTTACAATGAAGGAGGAAATTTTGGTGGTGGTAACTATAATGATTTTGGAAATTACAGTGGACAACAGCAATCAAATTATGGACCCATGAAAGGGGACAGTTTTGGTGGAAGAAGCTCTGGCAGTCCATATGGTGGTGGTTATGGATCTGGTGGTGGAAGTGGTGGATATGGTAGTAGAAGGTTTTAAAACAACAGAAAAAAAGGCTACAGTTCTTAGCAGGAGAGAGAGAGCGAGGAGTTGTCAGGAAAGCTGCAGTTTACTTTGAGACAGTCGTCCCAAATGCCTTAGAGGAACTGTAAAAATCTGCCACAGAAGGAACGATGATCCATAGTCAGAAAAGTTACTGCAGCTTAAACAGGAAACCCTTCTTGTTCAGGACTGTCATAGCCACAGTTTGCAAAAAGTGCAGCTATTGATTAATGCAACGTCGTGTCAATTAGATGTATATTCCTGAGGTCTTTTATCTGTTGTAGCTTTGTCTTTGTCTTTTCATTACATCAGCTATATTGCCCTGTGAATTGTGGTAGTGGTACCAGGAATAAAAAATTAAGGAATTTTTAATTTTTCAATATTTGTGTAGTTCAGTTTTTCTACATTTTAGTACAGAAACTTTAACAAAATGCAGTTTTGAAGGTGTTTCCTTGTGAGTTAACAAGTAAAGATCATTGTTAATTACTATTTTGTATGAATTTTGCTAAAGTTAACTGTAAAGAAACACCTACTGACTTGCAGTTTAAGGGGAATCTGTTCTCATTTCCAAACCATGATAAGAATGGGCGCTGACATGTGGAGAGAATAGATACTTGCATGTATGCATTGTGTGTTTTAGATACATAGGATTGGGTATTTAAATTAGCATATTTGTGAATTTAATAGCATTAAGATTACCTTCAAATGAAAAAAAAACCCTCAAAATCCCTATTTGTGCATTTTCCTTCAATGTAATCATGGTTTTAGTGTGTTTTAAGATTTGCAGAATCATAGCTGTGTTTAGAACATCTCCATTCTACATTTACCTTGATCACATTGAGAATGACTGCTACCATAGTTTTGGAGTGTAAAGCATGTCTGCTGCCCTCTATTTAAATTTGTAAAGGGTAGGGGATGTTTTCCCCATCCCTTTAGAAACCATTCTTAATTTTTGATTCAGGACCAATAAGTGTGCAATGTCTGAGCATATTAGTGGATACCTGATTTTATTCTGTTTTTCCTTTGAGACCCCTGAGGCCTATAAATTTTATTACTTTTCTTTCCTTGGTTTAATTTCTCCATGCAAGTTTTCAGAGGAAGAGAATAAAAAGACACTTTATTGTCATATCCTTAAAAAAAAATTATGCACCCTCTACTATACCTTTGTCTCTGAGTCTCTTTTGTAATTTGGTTCAGCAGTATAGTAATGTGTATGCTATTTATTTATGAAAAGCAGTTTGTGATTTATTTATTTATTTATTTATTTATTTATTTATTTATTTATTTATTTATTTATTTATTTATTTATTTATGAAAAGCAGTTTGAGATCTCTGATCAGAATTAAAAAGAAAAGAGGGATAGTGCTTGCCTAGCCGGGCACTGGTAGCTACTCAGGAGGCTGAGATCTGAGGATCACCAATCAAAGCAAGCCCGGACAAGAAAGGCCATGAAACTCTTATCTCCAATAAAACCACCAGAAAACCAGAAGTGGTACAATGGCTCAAATGATACAGTGCTAGCCTTGAGCTGAAGAGTTCAGGGACAGCACCCAGACCTAGAGTTCAAGCCCCACAACTGACAAATAGATAGATAGATACATACATACATACATACATAGATAGATACATAGATAGATACATAGATAGATACATAGATAGATGGTGCTTGCCAAGCAACTGAGTTTTATTCCCAGCACAACAAAAAAACAAAGCAAACAAAAAGCAAAGCACTTATGTGTGCATATTTTTAAAAGATAAGAACCTATAGCCTTTTTGGTCTAACAGTATGAAAATATAGAATTTTAGAAATTTAGGATATTTTGTTCTTGCCAATATATATAGTTTTCATATAACTAAAAAGGTGATATTTTGTTTTCTGAACAAATGTCCTCCAATTGCATTCACTTTCCTGTAAATGACATGATTTCCTGTAAAGTATACATACATACAGTGCCAATACCATGTTTTTGTTACCATGATTCTTTTTTTTTTTTTTTTTTTTTTTTTGGGTCAGTCATGGGGGGGCCTGGGCGCTGTCCCTGCGCTCTTCAGCTCAAGGCAAGCGCTCTACTGCTTAAGCCACAGTGCCACTTCCGTTTTCGAGTGGTTTTATTGGAGATACGAGTCTCATGGACTTTCCTGCCCAGGCTGGCTTTGAACCATGATACTCAGATCTCAGCCTTCTGAGTAGCTAGGATTACAGGCATGAGCCACCAGCGCCCAGCTTACCCTGGTTCTTCAAGATAATTTGACGTTTGGTATTATGTTTGATGTCTATGTTTGAATACTGTTTGTAGTATCTTTTTTCTGTTGAGATCTAGTTTAATTCCATTTTGGTCTGATAGAATATTTCAATTTTCTTATATTTTCTCAGACTTCCTATATATTCTAGAAAGTCTTATGAGCTGCCAAGAAGAATGTGTATTGTGTTGTAACATCTATAGATGTCTGATGATTTCATTTTGTCTACACTGCCATTTAATGCTGCCATTCTAGGATTTCTTTACTGATGTTTTTGTATGGATAACCTATCTGTGAAAGTGAAATACTGAAGTCTCTCATTATTATTTACCAAAGTTTATAAGTTCAGAAATATTTAATAAATCTGAGTGTGAGCTATTTTGTGCATATATATTAACAATCATAATTTTTCTTCATGGATCATTACCTTCATTAATATGAAGCGACTTTGTTTCTTCAGACTAATTTTTAGCTTGCAATCTATAGTATCAGATATAAATATGGCTAATGCTGAACACTTTTGAAGTCCATTTGCTTGGAAGGTCTTTTTTCCCATTCTTTTACCCCAAGCCATGTGTTTCTTATAGGCAACAAAGAGTTAGGTCTTGTTTTAGGTATTGTTTTTTGATCTAAGTATCCATTATGTTTTTTGAGGGTTTTGTTTGTTCGATTTTTCAGTCATGGGGGTTGAACTCGCATCTTTCGATTTTTTAGTCATGGGGGTTGAACTCGCATCCTGGGCATTTTCTCTGAGCTCTTTTTGCTCAAGGCTAGTGCTCTACTACTTTGAGCTACCACTCCACTTCCAGGTTTCTAATGGTTAATTGGTGGCAAGAGTCTAATAGACTTTCTTGCCCAGGCTTGCTTTGAACCACGATCCTCAAATCTCAGCCTCCTGAGTAACTAGGATTACAGATGTGAGACACCAGAACCTGACTAGTGTATGTCTTTTGACTAAAGAACTAAGATCTTTAACATTCAATGTCAGTATTGAGAGAAGTATGCCATGTTTCCTGGCATTTTGTTTTTTTGTGATGTTTGCTTCTTCTGCGGGTAATTTTTCCCTAACTACCTTTTGTGGTGCTAGTTTGAAAGCCATAAATTCCAGTAGTTTTTGTTTTTTGTGGAATGTTGTTATTTCTCAACCAATTTTTATGGATAGCTTCACTATGTAAAATAGTCTGGGTTGACAGTTGTCTTTTGGGTCTGGAATAATGTCTTTCCAAGTCCTCCTTGCATTTAGTTATCTGTGTTGAGAAATCTGCTGTTTTTACAAGGAGCTTGTGATAGTAAGTTACTTGCTTCCTCTCTTTTGACATTTTCGATATTCTGTATATTTAGATAGCTTACTATACTGTATCTAGGAGCATTTCTTTTCTAATCTTGCCTGTTTGGAGTATGGTAGGCCTCCAGCACAAGGATGATACTCTATTTCTCAAACATTTTCTGCTATTATTTTGTTGAATAGGTTTTCAAAGCCTTTAGTTTTTATTTCTTCTTCCTCATCTATCCCTACATCTGTAGGTTTAATCTTTTGACTGTGTCTGAGAAGACTTGTATGTCTCTTGGTCCTTCTAAGTACTTTTGCAATGCTTTGACTGATCTAATTTATCTGCTCCAGTCTTTTCCAATATGCCTTAGAATCCAGGGTATCTTTGTACTCTTGGAAGACCTTCTTTAACAATGGTAGTAGTAGGAAGCAAAAGTAATTTTGAAATACATTTTTTTGTTTTTGTTTTTTTTTTGGTCAGGTCGTGGGGCCTGAACTCTGGGCCTGGACGCTGTCTCTCAGATCTTCAGCTCAAGGCTAGTGCTCTACCACTTGAGCCACAGTACCACTTCTAGCTTTTTTCTTTTTTGCTTATGTGGTGCTGAGGAATCAAACCCACGGCCTCATGCATGCAAGGCAAGCGCTTCACCACTGAGCCACCTTCCCAGCCCTTGAAATACATTTTGAAGGAGGATGAATAATTAATTAGCACACACAAGGCCCTGGATTGGATCCTCAACATCATAAAATTTTTTTTAAAGAATCTAAAGTAAGTAAGTATTCACAGAATTGCCAGATTTTATGCACACTCAGCAAAGTCCATCAATGAACCAAACCCTCCCTTTGATCCTACACAAATTTACACATCAAGCAATGCTCTAGAATAATGTTACAGCCCTAAACATTAAAACAAATAACAATATTCTTTTTTTGGGGGGGTGGGGGTGGTCCGGTCATGGGCCTGAATTCTGGGCCTGAGCGCTGTCAGCTCTTCAGCTCAAGGCAGGCACTCTACCACTTGAGCCATAGCGCCACTTCTGGCCCTTTTTTTCTGGTTATGTGGTGTGCTAAGGAATCGAACTCAAGGCCTCATGAGTACAAGGCAAACGCTGTACCACTGAGCCACCTTCCCAGCCCCAAAATAACAATATTCTTACCATGAAGTTTTTCTTGGATCCTGTGGGCTTCAGCTAATTGCTCTTCAGCAGCTCATCTTCCAAGGCCAGTTTCCTTTCTAGCAACAGCCAGATCATATTCCAGACTTTGTCGTAATGCTTCGCCTTTTTCAACCTCAGACCGCAGCTTGGCAATCTGGCTCTCATAGCTTGACAAGTAAAAACAAATTTGTAAGCTTAACAGATAACATTAAAACATGTTTCTAAGATAGTGATATCATGTACTTAACCATTTAAACTTCTTAGAAAAACTTGATTCCATACATTTGTAAGAATTCACAAATTTGTATTTTCTGAAACACTAGAAATATTATTGTATCAAATGATATTCAGTAGTTCCTTGCTTTAGAGGGAGAAAAAAACAACAACTCGTAAAGCCAGGCACCTATAGTTCATGCCTGTAATCCTAGTAACCCAGAGCTACTTTATGCAGAAGACAAAGGCTCAAAGCCAGCCCAGCAAAGTCCATGAGACTTCCCTTTCCAAAATAAGTAGCAAAATAAGTAGCAAAAAGCTTGGCTAGAGGTAAGGCTCAAGTAGCAGAATACAAGTAAACTAGCAAGCTTAGCCAAAAACATTTAAACTCTCATATGAATTGTTATACAAATAAAGAAAAACCATGCCTTTTAATGATAAGTAAGTACTTAAAGAACATGAAACATAAGTAATTAAAACTTATTTTCTCAGCCAGGCGCCGGTGGCTCACACCTGTAATCCTAGCTACTCAGGAGGCTGAGATCTGAGGATCACGGTTCAAAGCCAGCCCAGGCAGGAAAGTCCATGAGACTCTTATCTCCAATAAATCACTAGAAAGCTGGAAGTGGCGCTGTGGCTCAAGCAGTAGAGTACTCACCTTGAACTGAAGAGCGCAAGGACAGCGCCCAAGCCCAAGGTTCAAGCTCCACGACCAACAAAAAAACCCACAAAACTTATTTTCTCTACTTCTATTCTATAAACATAATCACAAAGAAAACTGCATCAAAGTACAATTTTGTTTGTGTGGGTGGGGGGTGGTCATAGGGCTTGAACTCTGGGTCTGGGTGCTGTCCCTCAGCACTTCAGCTGAAGGCTAGTGCTCTACCATTTGAGCCATAGCGCCACTTCTGGTTTTCTGGTGGTTCATTGGAGATAAGAGTCTCACAGACTTTCCTGCCTGGGCTGGATTTGAACCACATCCCTTAGATCTCAGCCTCCTGAGTAGCTAGGATTACAGACAACACCTGGCTAAAAGTACAATTTATTAAACATTGTCTATATTATTTTTTGTTGATTATGACATCAGTGGCAAAACATATAGTAATAAAAGTGGCAACTCTTGGGTCTGGGAAGGTGGCTCAGTGGTAGAGGGCTTGCCTTGCATGCATGAGGCCCTGGTTTCGATTCCTCAGCACCACATAAGCAAAAAGAAAAAAGCTGGAAGTGGCACTATGGCTCAAGTAGTAGAGCGCTAGCCTTGAGCTGAAGAGCTGAGGGACAACGCCCAGGCCCAGAGTTCAGGCCCCACGACTGACCCCCTCCCCTAAAAAAAGTGGCAACTCTGCAAAAATCATAACAAACTACTAATATATGATCCTCCATTAACAATTATGAAATAGGTCAGAGAGAACTAGATGATTTAAAAGGTCCTTTTTCTAATTCTAAAATCATATGATTTAATCAATGATTCATATTAAATACTTATGTGGTAAGCACTGTGAAAGATACAAACCAAATGTTACTGAACTACTGAGTCAAGGAATTAAATTCTACAGAAGGTATATAGGTTCAGTTTTATAAGAGTACCTCACAAAATCCAGTTAAACTGCTTACTATATCAGACTGTGGTCTATATATCTATCAAATAAAGAAAAGACAAAAGGCTGTGTGAAAGTAGTTCATGCCTATAATCCTAGCTACTCAGGAAGCTGAGATCTATAGATCATGGTTTGAAGCCAGTCTAGGCAAGAAAGCCCAAGAGTTTCTTATTTTCAATTAACTACCAAAAAAGCCAGTAGTGGGGTTGTGGCTCAAGTTGTAGACTACTAACCTTGAGTAAAATGTCTCAGGGACAGTGCCTAACCCTAAGTTCAAGCCCTAGGGTCAAAATCAAACAAGGAAAGAAAAGACAAAGGGACTTCTGAAAGACACATCAGAAATTACTACTAGCTGCTATTAATATGTATGTGGCAGAAACTACATTCTTTCTTCACAAATAAAGAACCAGTGAGTGGGGCTGGGAAGGTGGCTCAGTAGTAGAGTGCTTGCTTTGCATGCATGAGGCCCTGGGTTTGATTTCTCAGCACCACATAAGCAGAAAAAGTTGGAAGTGGGGCTGTGGCTCAAGTGGTAGAGCACTAGACTTGAGCAGAAGAGCTGAGGGACAGTGCCAGTTCAGGCCCCACAGCCAACAAAAACAAACAAATAAATAATGAGGTTTGGAGGTATGGATCAGTGACAGAGCATAGTATACACAAGATCCTGAGTTCAATATTCACCACAAGGGCAAAAAAGTGGGGAAGGAGAAAGAAAAAACCATATGACATAGTAATTTACAAATGTCCATTAGCATGTAAGAAGAGAAACAGCCAGGCCCCAGTGGCTCACACCTGTAATCCTAGCTAAGGATCATGGTTCAAAGCCAGCAGGGGCAGAAACGTCCCTGAGACACTTATCTCCAATTAACCACTCAAAAAAACAGAAGTGTTGCTGTGACTCAGAGGTAGAGTGCTAGCCTTGAGAAAAAAAATGCTCAGGGACAGCACCCAGGCCCTGAGTTCATGCCCCGCAATAGACAAAAATTTAAAAAGAAAAAAAATCACCTTATTTATAAATTTAAGGTAACTCTAATATTTTGTTCCAGCTTCATTCCATTACTCCCTGCCCATTCCCTCACCTTTCATAATACTAAAGTAGTTAGCACTGGATCCTCTTTTGTGTTAGTTTTTTTCCTTGTTTGGTTCAAATCCATCCAGATCGTTTTCATTTTCTATACACAGGCATTCTCCCTTTTTTTTCAGGTTGTAAATAATTCTAAATAGTTGTTCCTTCTCTATTCCTTGATCTCTCCAAATAATTCTGGCTTTATAGGTTACTTTAATGTCCACTGTGTTTCTTTGGATCTTTATATCAATACGCTCTACTGATGTCTCCAATGAAGTTAATTGATTCAGCTTCCATTTTTGTGATCAAACTTCAATAATAATACTCACATCTTGGAATCAGAAATGGTCTCAAGATGGGTTTCTGACATTGGGGGGCTAATTTAGGTAAGTCTAACTATAGTGAAGATCCTGCAGCAAGTAATCCACTAGTAATCCACAATACACAGCAGGACCACAGATAATTAAATTATCATGCAAAGCTGTTTAAGATGAAGTGCCATTTGAAACCAAACAGTTAGAAAATGAAGTAGAAAAGCAACTCACCATTATTGCATTATCTTTGCCAAAAGACTAAATATTACTAAACAATTTGCAAAAACAATCTCAGGGATTCAGGAACACAGCTCAAGACAGACAAAAAGTCAGGTACTAGTAACTTAAATCTATAGTCCTAGCTACTCAGGAGGCTGAAACTTGAAGGAAAAGTCTTCAATTAACCGGCAAAAAGCCAGAATTAAAGGTGAGGCTTAAGTAGCAGAGTGTCCAGCTATGAGCAAGCAAGCCAAAGAAGAGTGAGAAGCTCTAATTTCAAGCCTCAGTACTAGAAGATACTCAGAAAACTCAGAGAATTTCCATGGTGGCTTTTAAAGAATCTCTTATATCCTGTAGCCCTAGAACATACAAGTTCAAGAACCAGACTCTAATTATGCTGAACACTGAATTATCTTTAATGGTGAGTCTAACCAAGTTTCTCCTAAAAAGTTTCAATTTGGAGATAATTAGGAAATAAAGGACCTTGGTTGAGAGCTTTCAGAATTACATAAACCTAAAAATTGTGAACCCCAAGTATCTCCAAAATAATTTTTACCCATCCCTCCTCTTTGAAGTAACTAGCCTTCTACTGCTCAAAGATTTATTCATGACTACAAGAAGGAGCTGACTTATGAGTATTTCCAAAATCCACCTGCACTGCTGCCATTAAAAACTTACTCAAGGGCTAGGAAGTTGGCTCAGTGGTAGAGCACTTGCCTTGCATGCCTGAGGCCCTCGGTTCGATTCCTCAGCACCACATAAGCAAAAAAAGAAAAAGAAAAAACCTGGAAGTGGCGCTGTGACTCAAGTGGTAGAGCGCTAGCCTTGAGCTGAAGAGCTGAGGGACAGTGCCCAAGCCCAGAGTTCAGGCCCCATGACCTGACCCCCCAAAAAAACTTACTCAAATCTCAGTTTCTATAGGAGAAATGCACAGCTGACACTAGAGATAACAACATATATAACAAAAGAATTACATGCTTTTTTTTTTTTTTTTTTTTTTTTTTTTTTGGTCATGGGGCTTGAAATTCAGGCTTCATCACTATCCCTCAGCTCTTCAGCTCAAGGATAACGCTCTACCACTTGAGCCACAGCGCCACTTCTGATTTTCTAGTGGTTTATTGCAGATAAGAGTCTCACAAACTTTCCTGCTCCAGCTGGCTTTGAACCTCAACCTTCAGATCTAGCCTGCTGAGTAGCTAGATTACAGGAGTGAAACATCAGTGCCAGGCATGAGTACATTTCTTATCAAACATTGTTACCTCCTCCTTTGTTTTTTCCCTGCCATCCCTTCCCTCCCATCTCCACAACTACATCCCTCCCTGCCCCATTTAAAAAAAATTTTTTTTAACCTACTGGTCAAAGCCCTCATTGTTTTTTTGTGTTTTTGGGGGTATAACTGGTCCTGGGGCTTAAATTTAGGGCCTGGGCATCTCCCTTTACTATTTTTGTTCAACGCTAGTGCTGTACCAATTTAGCCACAGCTCCACTTCCTACATGTCACTGGTTAATTGGAGATAGAGTCTCACAGGATTTCCTGCTCTGGGTACCTTCCAATGGAGATTTCCAACACTCAGTCTGCTGAGAAGCTAGCATTATAGGCACCCAGGTTCTGATTGCTTTTTGATATTCACGGTGGAAAACTTACACTGACTTTATCACGCCTCTGACTGAACTGGATCTTTGATTACTATTCTTACAAAAACTTATTATTATTATTATAAAGGTGAGGTACAGAGGAATTACAGTTACAATAAGTTAGGAAAAGAGTACTTTTTTGTTGTTGTTCATTGTGGGGCTTGAACTCTGTCCCTCAGCTCTTCAGCTCAAGGCTAGCACTCTACCACTTAAGCCACAGTGCCACTTCCAATTTTTTCTGTTTATGTGGTGTTGAGGAATTGAATCCAGGGACTCATGCATGCGAGGCAAGCACTCTACCACTGAGCCACCTTCCCAGCCCCCCAAGAGGATATTTCTTTTGGACAATGTCACCTCTTCCCTCTCTCTGTTTTTCCATCCTGTCCTCACTCACAAGTTATATAGTTCACTTTTCAACATAGTGAATACCACTGTTGCATTTGTTCACTAATGTTCTTTATTTTTATTATATTTCCCTATATTTTTGCTAATTCTCACTATGTTTACATCAGATTTAAAACATCACATGAAATGTCTATACGTATTATATATAATATATATTATATATAGAATATATAATTATATAATTATAAAATCACAAAGTGTAAGGTATGTTAGTACTATTGTGTATTAAGATGAATAATTATATTAAAATATAAAGGAAGGGATTGTCGTTAATTTTGGGGTAGTACAGGACTGGGGTTTGAACTCAGTGCATGTATTAGGTCAGTGTTCTACCACTTGAGCCAATACAATGCAAAATATTTTCATTAAAATGAATGTATTTGTCCTAAAAGAAAAATCAGTGCTTTGAAAGGGTTAACATCTTAGTACATGAAAAATTCATAAAGATAAAATATCCTCATGCATGTGTCTTTGTTCCTGAGAATTGAACGTAGAGCTCTATCACTGAGCTATATTCTTAATCCTCTATATACCTTTTTTTTTTTTTTTTTTTTTTGGTCGGTCATGGGGCTTGAACTCTGGGCCTGGGCACTGTCCCTCAGCTCTTCAGCTCAAGGTTAGAGCTCTACCACTCCACTTGAGCTGCAGTGCCACTTCCAGTTTTCTGGTGGTTTATTTGAGGTAAGAGTTTCACGGACTTGCCAGCCTGGGCTGGCTTTGGACCACGATCCTCAGATCTCAGCCTCCTGAGTAGCTAGGATTACAGGCGTGAGTCCGGGCAACCATCTATATTCTTTAATACAGGGTCTCACTGAGTTGCCTAGGCTGGCTTCCAATTCCTGATCCTTCTACCTTCACCTCTATGATAGCTGGGATTATAGACAAGCACTCCGACCTTCTATGCCTTATCTTTCCATCAGGGTTCATCACCTGCTTCTTCTCATCCATTTAAATATTTGGTAGAAAAATTGATTATCTGCCAAGTATAGGCAATGCATAAGATGATGTCTACTTCTAAGTAGTTTACAACTGCCAAGAAAGATTGTAAATAGGCGCCACTGGAAGATGAAGCTGAGCCTTTCCAGATAGGATTTTTGGCCTGAGTCATTTCAGAAAGAGTTAAACAGAATGATCTGCTGGTGGAAAACAAGCTAGGGAGTGGTTCCATTGTAGGTGAAATGACCCAAGTAGGAGTTTGTATGTTTAAAATTTAGTGAACCATTACCATTTCTTTAATTTTTTGAGTAAGATACAAAATACCAATGGAATCTAATGCAGATGATCAATTCTTGAGTGTCAGCTATGATGAAGTTGTTTTACACTTTTTGCTTACAAAAGGATTACAAATTGCAGTTCATGAGACTTTCTGAATTTAGTTCAGGGAAAGGTCTTTTTCTTTTTCTTTTTTTTTTTTTAATCAATTTATGGTGGGATTCAGGTCCTCAGAACCCAGGAATATTGAGATCTATTAATTAGGTACAGTCAAAACCCTTTTTTCAAAATATAACTGTGATGTTCCAAAGTTGTTTTATTTTCAAACTATTTGATACTTAATTTTCTTTAAAAAGACAGTTCTTAAAAATAAATCACAGTTCTAGTTATGGTACCTAGGAAGAGGAGGTGGGGGAATACCCATTAGATAGAGAATCATGGAGTGAGAAGCTAAGTATTTCCCAAGTATTAAAAGATCACTTTGGGGTCTGGGAAGGTGGCTCAGTGGTAGAGCGTTTGCCTTGCATGCATGAGACCCTGGGTTCGATTCCTCAGCACCACATAAGCACAAAGAAAAAAACCAGAAGTGGTGCTGTGGCTCAAGTGGTAGAGCACTAGCCTTGAGCTGAAGAGCTGGGGGACAGCGCCCAGGCCCAGAGTTCAGGCCCCACGACCGGACCCAAAAAAAAAAAAACAACAAAGATCACTTTGTTCATTGATTTTGTTTTATATTTATATATTTTCATGAAAACAATGTGTACAGTAGTGTGCCCAAATCTGCAGTATGTGGCTTGATGGACTTTTCCAATGTGCCTTGATCCCTTCTCCTTCCAGGTCTTTATCAATTTCAGTTTGTTTCCTTTTTTCCCCTAGTCTACTTTTTCAGTAGAGTCTTACTAGAATAATCCTTAATATAATAATCCTTTGGTATTTTAAGCTAGCAGTTCCCTTTAGGAAAATCTGTTTAACTCTTTTGTATATGCTTTGACTTTGAAACATTGCAAGCTTCTTGTCCCTGTGCTCTTGAGCTCAAGGCGAGCACTCTGCCACTTGAGCTATAGCGCCACTTCCAGTTTTCTAGTGATTTTATCTGAGATAAGAGTCTCACCGACTTTCCTGCCTGGGCTGGCTTTGAACCTCGATCCTCAGCCTCCTGAGTAGCTAGGATTACAGGCCACTGTCACCGGCACTAGTGGTAGTTTAAAAATAAGATTTTGTTATTATTAAAGTGTTTTGTACAGGGGTTACCATTTCATAAGTAATGAGTACATTTCTGTTTTGGAACTTTGCCACCTCTTCCTATTAGCAGTACTTTTGAAAATAACTTAAAATATTTGCCTACACGTAGTAAGCGTTTGAACAAACTCTTAAAGCTGTTTACTAGCAGAAAGAAGCATATGAACCAACATAATAGTATAAGGATGGAGGGGACAAGTAGAGAAATTAAGGTTCTTAGAACTATTGGATGATTATTCTGTTATTGTCTGAAACCCTCATTATTATAGATTATGAGTCCAGATTTTCTATTCTGTAATGCTTATACAGATAGATACTAGGGTCAGCTCTTGTATTTGCAGTCAACTTGTTTTCTAATTAAAATGTTTTGTATTTGTCCTCCTCTCTGAGATTGGGACTCAGACCCTGGTAATCTGATACTTTTGCTCATTGGCTTGGTGCTCTACCACCTGAACCACAACTCCAACCCCATGTTTTTGAAATTTCAAATAGAAATGTTATTTAACTCTTGGAACATACTAGTGCTTGGTGGCTTGAAAGATTGAAAACTAATAAAGGAACAGGTAACCCCATGTGATTCAGCCATACAATTGAAGTATGTTTTCATTATACATTTCAGAGTGGGAAGTGTTGCTTTAAACTTTTGTTAATGTCAGCTTTTACATTACTCTGTTTATGCTTTCTAGAATGTCATTTAGAATTGTGAAGTAGATTGACATTCTTTTTTTTAAAATAATTTTTTATTATGAAGATACTGTACAGAGGGGTTACAATCACATGAGCAAAGTAATAAGTACATTTCTTATCAAGCATTATTGCTTCCTCCTTTGTTTTCCCCCGACCATCCCTTCCCTCCCACCTATACAACTTACACCCCCCCCCAAATTGTAAAGTTCGTTTTTCTTTTTTGGGGGGGGGGGGTCTGGTCATGGGGCCTGAACTCTGGGCCTGGGCACTGTCCCTCAGCTCTTCAGCTCAAGCCTAGCGCTCTACCACTTGAGCCACAGTGCCACTTCCGGCTTTTTTCTTTTTGCTTATGTGGTGCTGAGGAATCGAACCCAGGCCTCACGCATGCAAGGCAAGTGCTCTACCACTGAGCCACCTTCCTAGCCCTTAAAGTTTGTTTTTTGACATAGCATCTTGTACATGTCATTGTTGCAATGGGTCAGCCTGTATCCCTGTTTAAACAACTTATTTTTTCCCTTCTGCTTCCCAAATTATACCAACATCAAATACAGTGAAAATGGGTTATACCGTGGGGGAGGGACATAGAAAAAAACAAAAAAAATCACGTGGTACCTTATAAATACGTTACAAACAATAGCAAGAAAGAAAAAAAAAACACTTGATTCCTTAGCTTGGTGTTCATTTCACTTAATATCATCTTATTTGACCTTTTCTGCTTGTCTCAGATATATAGTAGTTATAGCAAATAAGGAAAATCAATGGGACCTATGTTTCTTTGCACCTGGCTTGCTTCACTTACTTTTTTTCTTTTTTTTGGGTTCGGTCGTGGGGCCTCAACTATGGATGGGCCTGGCTGCTGTCCCTCAGCTCTTCAGCTTAAGGCTATCGCTCTACCACTTGAGCCACAGTGCCACTTCCAGCTTTTTTCTTATGTGGTACTGAGGAATCAAACCCAGGGCCTCATGCATACAAGGCAAGCGCTCTACCCCTGAGCCACCTTCCCAGCCCCTAATATAATTTTTTTCCAAGTCTTTCCATTTCCTAACAAATGGGGCAGTGTCATTCTTTCTGATAGAAGCATAGAATTCCATTTTATATATAACACATTTTTTTGATCCATTCATCTACTGAGGGGCATCTCGGTTGGTTCCATATATTAGCTATGGTAAATAATGCTGTAATAAACATAGTTGGGCTGGTAGCTTTTGTATGGTCTTGTTTGTGATCATTTGAGTAAATGCCCAAAAGTGGGATTGCTGGGTCATTGGGGAGCTCTTCATGGAGTCTTTTGAGGAATCTCCATAGTACTTTCCAAAGTGGTTGAACAAGTTTACACTCTCACCAACTATGCAGTAGGGTTCTCTTCTGACCACATCCCCTCCAGCATCTGTTGTTATTAGAGGTCTTGATTATAGCCATTCTAAATGGGGTGAGGTGGTATCTCAACGTTTTTTTGATTTGCATTTCTTCTATGGCTACAGAGGTTGAGCATTTCTTCATGTAGATTTTGACATTCTTTATGTGAAATACTTGGATTAAGATAAGTTTAAGAATTGAGAATTTGAGCCCGGTGCTGGTGGCTCACGCCTGTAATCCTAGCTACTCAGGAGGCTGAGATCTGAGGATCGCGGTTCAAAGCCAGCCCGGGCAGGAGAGACCATGACACTCCTATCTCCAATAAACCACCAGAAAACCGGAAGTGGCGCTGTAGCTCAAGTGGTAGAGCGCTCGCCTTGAGCTGAAGAGCTGAGGGACAGCGCACAGGCCCAGAGTTCAAGCCCCACGACCGACAAAAAAAAAAAAAAAAAAAGAATTGAGAATTTGGGGATTTGAGGAAGTTAATGGTGGTACATATTCCATGTGTTTTGCTACTGCTAGCATGGCACATAACTTTCTGCAGAGAAATTATAGAAACATGACTGCATAAAAAAAATGACTGAATTAGCTTTGGTTTTGCAACAAAGTGAATTTGAAAAAGACACCTTTGTTTTATGGAACTTCTTAGGTTTCAGAGTGGGGAATAAGATTTGGAACCTGTAAAATGTCTGATTTTATATCTTCAGCTGTCTTGAATATGTTATCAACTTATTCAGATGTGTTGAAGTGTATATGACTGAATGATGGTAGTTTTTTTTTTAATGTTTCTTTTAGGTAGATGAAGTTCCTGATGGAGCTGTAAAACTACCTACAAACAAACTACCCATTTTCTTTTTTGGAACTCATGAGATGTAAGTCCTGTTAGCTTTTAGATGCAAATTAGAAGTTTCAGGATTGTGCATAAAATGAAAAAGTAGAGATTAATTTAAAGAGGAATAGGAAAGAAATACAAAACTTTAAAATTATTTTTGAACTTTAGAATAAATTTTCAAGCTACCTCTTTGTGTTGAGGAAGCACTATGTATCTTTTACTTTTAGATAGTAAAGGCACTGTAGGTTTAATTTTGATTGAAAGTTTAATTTTCTTAATCAGGGAAGGAAGCAAAAGAATGGTGGAAAGTTTGTATGGGAAGTTTTTACAGGACATTCAATATTTCTGTTCAGTAAAATTACATGGACTTTCTTCCCCCCTCCCCCCCCATTCTGGGATTTGAATTCAGTGTCCTGTACTTGGTAGGCAGGTGCTCTACCATTGAGTCATGCCTCTGGCCCAACTAAGTGATTTCTTTTTTTTTTTTTTTGTCAGTCATGGGGCTTGAACTCTGGGCCTAAACTCTGTCCCTGTGCTCTTCAGCTCAAGGCTGGCACTCTACCGCTTAAGCCACAGTGCCACTTCCGGTTTTCTAGTGGTTTATTGGAGCTAAGAGTCTCATGGAGTTTCCTGCCTGGGCTGGCTTTGAACCTCGATCCTTAGATCTCAGCGTCCTGAGTAGCTAGGATTACAGGCGTGAGCCACCAGTGCCTGGCCCAACTAAGTGATTTCCATAAGGATTATCTTATATTATGCTTTAGGCCTTAGGCTATATTGTACGAAATATGAGCAGATGAAATCTGGACAGTTCCTTTGAGTGTACTAGAGGCTTATGGGTAGTAGAGCCACTCTGATTTGTTCTACTGTCCCTAGTGGATATGGGCACAAACTGATTTGGTGAGACAATTTTAATTTTTCAAAAATTAGCTGAAAATTGAGCTGTTACTTTTACATGCATAAGATTTTCTGGGAGCTATCTCATGGGTTTCCAATGATTATATTTGTATATACCTATCATTTAGTAGCCTTCTAAGTACTATATAATTTGACTGGTTTTGAACTTAAAATAATTTCTGTAGCTTAGGCTTGCTTATTTGGGATGAAGAGAAACAAAGCTTGGTATTCCTCTTCTAATTATAATTATTTTCCTAGAAATGGCTACAATGACAATGTCTGATTTAATGTTTCTTAGCAACCAGCTTTCAGTTATTAATGTGTATGTGTGGTACTGAGGTTTGAACTCAGCCTCCTGCTTACTAATCAGTTATCCTTCAGCCCTTTTAAATTCTGGTTGTTTTTGGAAAGGGAGTTGTATTTTTGCCTCAGGCTAGTCTTGGACTACAGTCCTACCTGCCCCTCCAGTAACTAGGATTATACTGCTGTACCATTATCCTAGCTCTCACATAATTTTTTCAACAGTTATGTTTCGCTGTGATAATATACACAAAATGTATACCACTAAGTTGATTTTAATATGAATTTCATTAGATTTTAGCAGTTTCTTGTATTCATGATCATTCCATTCTCTTCAGTTCTAAACAACCACTAATCTACACGGTTGAATCACCATTTCTGGCCATTTCATGTTAGTGGTATTATAAAATACCACAAATTATTATTTTTTTGAAACTTAAAAAAATTGTCTTTAGTTGTACAAAGGGATTTCAATTCAACAAATTGATAAATTTGTAAGTACAATGCATCTTTTTTGTGGGGAGCGGCCTGAACTCTGGGCCTGGGTGCTGTCCCTCAGCTCTTCAGCTCAAGGCTAGCACTCTACCACTTGAGCCACAGTGCCACTTTGGTTTTTTTCTTTTTATGTGGTGCTGAGGAATTGAACCCAGGGCCTCATGCATGCAAGGCAAGCGCTCTACCACTGAGCCACCTTCCCAGCCCCTAAAGAAACATTTCTTAGGGCTTATCCAAGACTTTCTGAGTCAGTCTGTAAGCTATGGAGTTCAACAATCTAACAAGCCTTGGGGATGATCCTGAGCCATACCAAATTTACAAATACTGTATTAAATGTAGCTGGCATTAGTTGAATTTTCTTTGGAGGGGAAGGGAGGCAGTTTGGGGCTTGAACTCAGGGCCTGGGCACTGTCCCTTAGCTTTTTTGTTTAAGACTAGCACCCTACAGTCACTAGAGCCACAGCGCTAATTCTTGCTTTTTTATGTGGTACTGAGGAATCAAACCCAAGGCATCATGGCATGCTAGGCACGCACTCTACCACTAAGCTACATTCCCAGTCTCCAATTTTTTATTTTTGTAACTTTAAAAAATTCTTTCTGAGTGGGCTGGAAAGGTGGCTCAGTGGTAGAGCACTTGCCTTGCATGCATGAGGCCGAGGCCCTGGGTTCGATTCCTCATCACCACATAATCAAAAAGAAAAAAGCTGGAAATGGTGCTGTGGCTCAAGTGGAAGAGTGCTAGCCTTGAGCTGAAGAGCTGAGGGACAGCACCCAGGTCCAGAGTTCAGGCCCCATGACCAGACCTCCCTCCCCCCCCAAAAAAAAAAATTACTTCTGATTTCTCTGATTTTAAGGCATTTTGTAAAATATTCATATACGCGTATGTATATATATATACACATTCTTACAGTTTTATAGGGCACTTATGTAGACCATTGTTACTTCTTTTTTTTCTTTTAACAGTCTTGGAGATCCAATGAGGTCCTAGTTCATACAAGGCAAGTGCTCCTTCAGTGAGCTAAAACCTCCAGCATTAGGTTACTATTTTAAATTTAAAAGTGACTATTCTTTCCCCAACATTAAAAAATGGAGAACTTTTATTTTCAATGCTGAAGATTAAACCTAGGGTCTTGAACTTGCTGAGCAGTGTTACCACTTAGAAGCATATGTAGCCCAAAGTCTGTATTTAAATCACAGCATTACACTGGGTACCTAAACTGATTAGGTATTACTTGGTTAATTAGGTATTAAGATGGTTAAGGGGGAAAAAAAACGAGGCTATTAATAATCAAGAAATTAAGGCCTGGGAAGGTAGCTCAGTGCTAGAGTCCTTGCCTGCATGAGGCCCTGGGTTCCTCAGCACCACTTAAGCACCACCTAAGCAAAAAAAGCTGGAAGTGGCGCTGTGGTTCAAACGGTAGCTAGCCTTGAACTGAAGAGCTGAGGGACAACGCCCAGGCCCAGAGTTCAGGCCCATGACTGACCAAAATAAAGGAAATTAAGATATATTCAAATTTAAAAATACCTGCTTTAAGCTGGGTGCCGGTGGCTCACACCTGTAATCCTAGCTACTCAGGAGGCTGAGATCTGAGAATCGTGGTTCAAAGCCAGCCCAGGCAGGCAAGTCCATGAAAATCTTTTTTTTTGGGGGGGGGAGGGTCAGGTCGTGGGGCCTGAACTCTGGGCTTGGGCGCTGTTCCTCAGCTCTTCAGCTCAAGGCTAGCGCTCTACCAATTGAGCCACAGCGCTACTTCTGGCTTTTTTTCTTTTTGCTTATGTGGTGCTCAGGAATCAAACACAGGGCCTCATGCATTGCAAGGCAAGTGCTCTACCACTAAGCCACCTTCCCAGCCCCAAGTCTGTGAAAATCTTATCTCCAATAAACCACCAAAAAACTGGAAGTGGCACTGTAGCGTAAGTGGTAGAGCTCTAGCCTTGAGTTGAAGAGCTGAGGGACAGCGCCCAAGCTCTGAGTTCAAGCCCCACGACCTCCCCCCCCAAAAAAAAAAAAACTACTTGTTTCATAAAAATTTAGTGGCATTTTTATTTCAAAGTATACTTTAATGTTTTTGATCTTCAGTGTTTTTTGTTTTGTTTTGTTTTTTTGCTAGTCCTAGAGCTTGAACTGAGGGCTGGGGTGTTCTATTCAAGGTTAGCACTCTACCACTTGAGCCATAGATTCATTTCTGGAGGTCAGAGTTCTATAGACTTGCCTGCTGGTCTGGCTTCAAATTGTGGTCCTCAGCTCTCATCCTCTCAGCTTACTTAGTAACCAGGATTATAGGCAGGAGCCACTGGTGCCCAGCTATTATCAGTGTTCTTTTAAGTATACCATTTACATTTGCAAAGTCAGTACCTCCCAAAAGCTTGGAGAGTAAAGTCATGGGTTGATGATGAATTTGCTTTGTAACACTTGACACAGGATTTAATACAAGTAGATTACAGCAGTCACATTTGCCTATTTTATGTGACTTTCAGCAAATTACTTACCTTTGTGTCCTTCTGAATTTGTAAAATAGGGATATCTTCTATCTTAGAACTTTAGGCCACAGCTAAGGTGCTTTCATAAATAATTACTTAAGGGAAGTGAAGGGTAAACAAAGGAGGAGCCTGCAATGCTTGGTAAGAAATGTATGCATTATCCTGCCCATGTAATTGTAGCCCCTCTGTACAGTATGTTCTCAAATAAAATAAAATACAATTAAAAAATAATAATAATAATTACTTAGACTAATGCTAAGTATGTGTTGAATAAAATGCCAGTAAGAATTGTATGGCTTTGAAAGACTTGTTTTGGGAGCAATACTTGCTGGGATTTATAAATTAATAGTAACATTGCATATTTTTTTTCTAAGGCTGTTATTGTAGTGTTACTAAGTTTAGATCAGCTCAGTTTGAATTTTGCTGACTAGTTTTGCTAATTGAGAGAATGTCTTCGAACTCTCCAAACTCTTGAAAATTTAGTCATACTTTGCTGCTTTTGTCTCTTATTAATGTTCAACTTTAGAAACTTAAAAAATACTATATAGTATATGTAGTGTATAGTATGCATATAATTTTTTTAATTTTTTATTGTGAAGATACTATACAGAGGGTTACAGTTACATGAGCAAGGGAGCGAGTACACTTCCTATTGAGCATTGCTACCCCCTCCATTGTTTTCCCCCTACCATCCTTACCTCCCTACCTTCCCCGAGGTTCTTTTTTTTTTTTAATTGTGATTAAGTGATTACATAATTTCCCAAATTTCACAGTATTTTGGAATAATGATGCTCATTTAAAGTCACAAGTTCATTCTAACTTTCCTGGAGCAAATTGTCTATCACGGTCTATAACATATAACGGTGTACACATATGCATATAATTTTTAATTACTGTAAATTTACAGAGATTTCATAGTTGTATTTTCATACATGCATATAATGTACATTGTTGAAATTATGTTCCTTTTTTGGGGGGGGGGTCAGTTGTGGGACTTGAACTCTGGGCCTGGGCTCTGTCCCTTAGCTCTTCAACTCAAGGCTAATGTTCTGCCACTGGAGCCACAGTGTTACTCCAATTTTTTGCTGATTTATTGGAGATTAGAGTCTCAATAGACTTTTTGGCCTGGGCTGGCTTTGAACTGTAATCCTCAGATCTCAGCCTCCTGAGGATCTGGGATTACAGGCGTAGCCACTGGCACCCAGCTTGTCCTTTCTCCTTCTGCCGGTCGTTTTTCCCCAACATTCTACCTTTTACTGTCATAGCATCTATTTATTTATTGAGCCAAGCCTGGGCCTTCACTCAGGGCTAGGGCACTGTCTCTGATTTCTCTCTCTCTCTCTCTCTCTCTCTCTCTCTCTCTCTCTCTTTTTTTTTTTTTTTTTGCTCATGGCTTGTACTTTACCATCTGAGCTGTAGTTCCACTTCGGAATTTTTGGCAGTTAAAAGTCTCATGATCCTCAGCTCTTACCTTCCCAACATGTTAGGATTACAGGTATGAATCACTCGTGCCTGACTTGTTATAAAATTTTACTTACCTTCCCAACATGTTAGGATTACAGGTATGAATCACTCGTGCCTGACTTGTTATAAAATTTTAGTAAACATCCTTTTTCAGATTTGTTTCATATTTTGTGATTTTATAATAGGTAAATGAAGCAGCAAGTTAGAGTTGATAAGTTGAAAATGAAACGTTTTGTTTAGAAAATACTACTTAACAAAGATAAATGACTTGATCTTGATGTCCTTGTCTCTGATAGGCCTTCATATTTTGATTATGGCCCCTTTGGTTTGACTTAAAAGTTCTAAGTTTGGGCTGGGAAGATGGCTCAGTGGTAGAGTGCTTGCCTTGCATGCCTGAGGCCCTAGGTTCGATTCCCTAGTACCACATAAGCAAAAAGAAAAAAGCCGGAAGTGGCACTATGGCTCAAGTGCAGCGCCCAGGCTCAGAGTTCAGGCCCTATGACTGGACCCCAAAAAAAAAAAAAAAAGTTCTAAGTTTGTGGTGACTTTGTGTGGGCTTTCTTATGGGCATCCATACTGTTTAGTAAAAAGGTAAAATCTGAGACATAACTGCTTTTCTATATATTTGCAAAAGAACTTCAATCCACATAAGTTTACTGTTAGATTTGGAATTTACTGCTTAATTTTCTCATTGCTTTTAAAAAGCAAATAATAAAAGGAAAGTTCTACAATTTAACCACTAAAGAGAAAGAATAATATTTTTATATTTTAGAATTTCTAAACCTGTTGTGTTCTGATTTTTTTTCCTCTGAACTTTCACAATTTTCCTTCCTTCATTCCTTCCTTTCTCTCTCCCTTTCCTCTCTCCCTCCCCTCTCTTCTTTCCTTCTTCCCTTTCCTCCCTTCTTTCCTCCCTTTAATCTCTTTCTCGAGCTGGTACCAGCACTTTAACTCAGGGCCTAGGCATTTTCCTTTAGTGTTTTTGTTTTTGGTACAAGGCTGGTGCTCAGCTACTTGAGCCACAGTTTCACTTCTACCTTTTGGATAGTTAATTGCAGATAAGTGTTTCATGGCCTTTTCTGCTTGAGCTGGGTTCTAACCATGAACCTCAGATCTCAGCCTCCTGAATAGCTAGATTACAGGTGTGATCCATGGGTTCCTGGCTTCACAATTTTTTTGTATTTGCTATCAAAATGTAATTAGATTATGTCCTATTTCCATTTTGCATATAAAACACTTTTTGTAGGCCATTTGAAAATGGAACATTTCTAAGAGAAAACCATAGCCACAGCCACCATAAGGTTTTCCTTGGTAATTAGCGGTGCGGTCTCTGGGCTAATTTATGTACTATTCAGGAATCTTAGGGGATTGTATCCCTGTGGACAGTTCTTTTGTTCATCAGCTTTGTTTTTGACTTATCAGTCTTGAGCATATTCTTTACCCCACCTATACTTGGAATTGATTGTGAAGATCAAACACTGAACAGTATATTTACTGTTACAATATTTATTTTATTTTTTTGTGTGTGCTGATGCTGAATATTGAATTCAAGGTCTTATACTCTTGCTTGGCTTTTTCAGTGGCCTGGTGTGTGCTACTACTTGAGCTACACCTGCACTTCCAGGATTTTGCTCGTTAATCGGAGAGTCCCTTGGATTTTCTGCCTGGCTGGCTTCAAACCAACATCAGACTGAGCCTCCTGAGTAGCTAGATTACAGGCATGAGCCACTGGTCCCAGACTCTTAAAATATTGCAGCCTCCTGGCTACTTAGGAGAACTGAGATCTGAGTATCTTGGTTTGAAGCCCAAAGAAAAGTGCTTGGGAATCCCAATTAACCAGCAGAAAAGCAGATTGGAGTGTGTGACTCAAGTGATGGAACACCAGCTGTGAGCAGAAAAAAGACAGCAAGAGTATGAAGCCTTGCCTTGAGTTCAAGCCCTCACTATTGGCACAGAAAAAGTGCTCAAACAATAGATTGATAGATCCATTTAGCAAAATGTATTAAATAATTACTGACATGAAAATCTGTTCATATTTAATTAGAAGTATATAATGATGTTTAAATTAGGTACTTTCTGTTTTTTACAGTACTAGAGTTTGAGCTTGAGCTTTGAGGCGTTGAGCCTGGTTCGTTTGCTTGGCTGGTTCTCTACCACTTGAACCATGCTTTCAGACCATCTCTTTGCTGTTTATTCAGACTTGGTGATTTTTTTCTCCCCAGCCTGGCTTTGTCCAGTTTGGGGGGGAAGTTTTTTTTTGTTTTGTTTTTTGTTTTTTGTCGTTCATGGGGCTTGAACTATGGGCCTGAAAAGCCTGTTTAATTAAACTGAATGAGACCAGGTGCTGTTGATTCCTGCCTCTAATAGCCACATGAGGTTGAAATCTGAGAATTGAGGTTCTTAGCCAGTCTGGGCTCAAAAGTTCATGAGAATCCCATTTTCAGTAACCAGTGGAGCTATGCCTCAAGTGGTCTAAAGCTGTAGCCTTGGGCACAAAAGTTCAGGGACAGTGCCCAGGCTCTGAGTTCAAGGCCCAGGATCAGTACCAAAAAAAAAGTTTATGTAAATGAGATGGTGTTATGGATCTAGGAACTCATTACTGAATTAATAAAGTATATCAGATTGACATGTAGTTCTGTGGTTTAGTGCTTGACTTGTTTCTGTGAGACCCTGGATGCAATCCTTAGTACTGTAAGCGAAAAAAAACAGTAGTATTTGGAATAAAATATAGCCTACTTTATCCCTACCTCTAAACAGAAAACATTTATTGTTCTGCAAAGAAATGGAACCTAAAAATCTTTTAGAAGCTAGGTGGCTGGTGTTTCACACCTATACTCCTAGCTATTCAGCCTGAGATATGAGGATCAAAATTCTAAGCCATCCTGGAAGAAAAGTCTGTGTGGCTCTCTTGTGTTCCAAGCTGGAAGTGGAACTATGGCTGTAGTAGAGTGACTGTAGCCTTAAGTAAAAAAGCTAAGCAATAGTGGGAGGCTCTGAGTTCAAGCCAAAATATCTGCATACATACTCCCCCCAAAAAGACTTTTCCAACATTTGTTCTGCCAGTACTTAGAGCCTTCTCATGTCTTGGTGAGATTGTGTTCATTGAAATGAATTCATCAGACTTTATATCCTTGTCTTCCCTTTAATTTGTATTTTATGAAATGCATCCTATAATAGTGTTATTTTAGTAATGTACTATGTATATATTTATTTGAGGTTGCATTGCACTTATTATCTTCTTCTGTTTTAGTGCTTTTTTAGGACCAAAGGATATATTTCCTTACTCAGAAAATAAGGAAAAGTATGGCAAACCAAATAAACAAAAAGGTTTCAATGAAGGCTTATGGGAGATAGATAACAATCCAAAAGTGAAATTTTCAAGTGTACAGGTGAGTCATTGGATATCCACTTAGTTTAGTATTATTTATTCAGTCTTGGAGGAAAAAATACCATCATAGCTATAGGAAAATAAGATGGCATTTAAGAGTCTTAGTAATTTTGGATTAAATTGTGTTCTTATTTATGGAATAAACTTTGACTTTTTATGTCTAGATGAACTACTGAAATTATTATACTGCTAAAGAGACCTCAGAAAACTGAGAAATGCTTGGTTATTTACTCCTAAGAATAAAGTTTAATATATTAGATTTAAAGCCATATGTACTGTCTTTTTTTTCTTTATTTTTTTTTGTCAGTTGTGGGACTTGAACTCTGGGTCTGTGCACCATCCCTGAGCTCTTCAGCTTAATGCTAGAGCTCTACCACTTGAGCCACAGCACCACTTCCAGTTTTCTGGTAGTTAATTGGTGATAGAGTGTCAGGGACTTCCCTTGCCCAGGCTGGCTTTGAATCTCGATCCTCAGATCTCAGCCTCTTGAGTAGCTAGGATTACAGGCGTGAGCCACCAGTGCCTGGTTTCTACTATATTAGCTCTCAGACATTTCCATACATGCATACAAATCGTTGAAAATAAGTTTTATTCTATTTTCATACATGTGTAAAGTACTTAATTTGCCCTCTCCTTGGCCCTCTTCCCTCCTGCTAGTACCTGATCACCCAGAAGAGCCTATATTACTTTCCTTTCATTCATTTTTTTAAGTGAGTATTACACAAAGGAACTTTGCCATGTTATTTCACATATATACATATATGCTATGTTCAGTTCAGGATATTTTTTTGGAGGGGTCAGTTGTGGGGCTTGAACTCTGGGCTTGGGTGCTGTCTCTGCGCTCTTCAGCTCAAGGTGACAGACCAGGGGGTTGTGTGTGTGTGTGTGTGTGTGGTGTGTGCGAGTGTGAGTGTGGGTGGTGTGTGGTGTGTTTGAGCGTGAGTGGTGTGTGTGTGATGTGATTGAGTGTGTGTGGTGTGTGTGTGTGTGATGTGATTGAGCGTGTGTGGTGTGTGTGGTGTGGTATGAGTGTGAGCATGTGGTGTGAGTGTGGTGTATGAATGGTGTGATTGTGAGCAAGCATGTGTGGTGTGTGTGATTGAGTGTGAGTGTGGTGTGTGTGGTGTGATTGAGTGTGAGCGTATAGTGTGTGGTATTTTTGGTGTATGGTGAGTGTGAGTGTGAGTGGTGTGGTATGACTGTGTGATGTGAGTTTGGTATGACTGAGTGTGGTGTGAGTGCTGTAGGTGTGGTGTGGTGTGATCGTGTGTGGTGTATGTGAGTGAGCGTGTATGGTGTGTGGTGTGTGGTGTATGAGCGTGTGTGATGTGTGGGTGGTGTGATTTGAGAGCGTGTGTAGTGTGATTGTGAGTGTGAACGTATGTGGTGTGAGTATAATGGGTGGTGTGATTGAATGATAGCATGTGTGGTGTGTGGTGTGAGTGGTGTATGGTGTGTGAGTGAGCGTGTGTGTGGTGTAATTGAGTGTGAGGGTATGGTATGTGTGGTGTGATTGGTCATGTGTGGTGTGCGTGGTGTGTGGAGTGTGACTGTGTGTGGTGTGTATGATTGTGTGTGTGGTGTTAGTGTGAGTCATTCCGTTGTCCTAGGTGCTGGGTGTGAATGTTGCCTTATGCTCCAGGCCGCCCTTCATTGGCTCTCCAGGGAGCAGAGCACAGAGCTTGTGGGTCACCCGCTGCTCTGCGCGGGGCCGGGGTCGTAGGGTCGCTGGGTCAGCGGGGCCAGCAAGGCTGAGGGTTGGCAGGCCCAGCCTGGCCTTGGCTCCCACCCTGACTGCGCCCAACGCCCGCCACTCCATGGCCCCCGCGGTCCTGGAGGCAGAGGTTGGAGGCTCTCAGTTGGAGGCAGTCTGGACCAACTTCACCCTCATCTCAGAGCGACTGGTGAGGAGGGCACCTGGCACGGCAGGGAGGCCGGGTGGGGCCCTGTACCCGGAGGGGGAGCTGCCTGGCCAGGCTCTGGGCCCGCCCGCCCCCCTGGACAGGGCAGCAGGTGCTGCTCCGCAGGTGGCCGCTGGAGGGCGCTGTCTCCCCGGCCTGCAGAGCCGACAGAGGCCTTGTGCAGCCAGGATCCCATTAGTGGTGGAGGGGTGTCTGGTCCAGCGAGAGGGCGGCCCAGGTCAGGGGGTGACTGGCCAGCCGGGAGTGGGGAGGCCCACACGGTGGGGATGGAGGGGTGCGGTGGGAGCAGTGGGGGGCGTAGTGGGGGTGAGGTGTAGGGGGAGGTTCTGGGTGCAGCATGGGAGTTCTGCCCCTGATGACTTTCTTCTCTGCATAGCACCTGATGCCTGGCATTTCCTCAAATCATCTTCACAACACATAGGAGGTGGGCACCTCTGCAGCCCCATCTTTTTACACAAGAAGTTAAGTAATTCAGCGTCAGGTAATCACGTGAACAGGTCTGCCAGAGTTGGAGAACTTCGTCTCTTTGTTCCAAAGGAAATTGGACTATCTGTCTCCAGAATGTGGCTTTGCTCTGTTAAATGGCCCCAGGGCTGGGAAGGTGGCTCAGTGGTAGAGCTCTTGCCTTGCGTGCCTGAGGCCCTGGGTTCGATTCCTCAGCACCACATAAGCAAAAAGAAAAAAGCCGGAAGTGGCACTGTGGCTCAAGTGGTAGAGTGCTAGCCTTGAGCTGAAGGGCTGAGGGACAGCACCCAGGCCCAGAGTTCAGGCCCCATGACTGGACCCCCCCCCCAAAAAAAATCGCCCCAATAAAAGCTGTTGTCTTCACTTGAAAGGTAGGGGAATCAGGAGATACTTTAGGTGGAGCATAAAAGCCTGTGCAAACATAAAAGATCATCATTCTATTGTTGATATATATCCTAGTAAGGACATTTTAAATGCAATGCAAACATAACACAGATTCCCTGCTGATGTTTCTTACTTAGTAATTTGTGAGTTCGACTTCTGAGCAGATCTTCATTGAGACACTTGAGTCATAGAGAAAAATAACACTTGGCTTTGGAGTTCATCAACTTGGAAATTTTTTTTTACATTTTTTTTATTGTGAAAATACTGTACAGAGGGGTTACAATTACATGGGCAAGATAATGAGTACATTTCTTATCAAGCATTGTAGCCTCCTCCTTTGTTTCCCCTACCCATCCCTTCACATCCCCCCCCTTCCCCAATCCTCCCCGCCCCCTCCCCACCGAAGTTGTAAAGTTCGTTTTCGACATGACAACTTGTACTTCTCATTGTCGCAATGGGTCCACCTGTATCCCCGTTTAAATGACTTGTTTTTCCCTTTCCCCTCCACAAATTATACCGACATCAAATACAGTGAAAGCATAGGTTATACTGTGGGGGAAGGACATACAAAGCAACAAAGAAATAATCTTATAAATGCGTTAGAAACAATCGCATGAAAGAAAACATTTGAATACATATCTTAGGGTTTATTTCCCTAACATCACCTCATCTGACCTTTTCTGCTTGACTCAGACATATACTAGATATTGCAAATAAGGGGAACCATGGGACCTATGTTTCTTTGGGCTTGGCTTACTTCACTTAATATAATTTTCAACTTGGAAATTTTATTATTTTACTTTGTGAAGACAAGGCCTTACACACATGGAAATGAGAAACTAATTCGTAAGTGTACAATTAAACAGACACAGTTTGTATGCAAGTGTACACAGATGTATTAACTGAAGTATGGTATTTGCAGGGGAGAATTCGGATGGTAAAATTCCTCAGGAAAACAAACTCATAGTCCAATGAAATGAATACCAGGAAACTGGCACTTTAAAGGTATGAGTAGGTCAAGGGGAGGGAGGGTGGATGAATGAAGAGAGGAAGGCAACTATAATACTTAATATGTATTCTGTGAAACCAAGAATTGAGAACAGGGCTGGTTTTGGGAAGGTTGGGAGAGAATGATGAAGGAGTGGCATGATCAAGGTGCATTGTATTTATAAACTGACGTGTGCCACCACTGATAACAAAACCACAATATAAAAGGTGCAGCGAACACTGGGAGACATTGGCATAGGTGAGAATTACCTGCCTGACCACTGATAGAACCACACAGGTACTTCAATGGGGAAAACCATTTCACAGAAATCATCTCAGGGAGACAGTGAATGTTTTGTCTTTAGGGGGTATGCAATATTTGGATATCATAGAAAGGAAGGATTCGAGGCACGAGCAGGGGTGGTGGGGGAGGAATATGCCCGGTCCCTTCCTGTGCTGATGAGGTGCAGAGGGACAGTAGGGTTGCGGTGGAGGCGTGGGGAGAGGAGGCTAGAGGAGACCTTGAATGTCACATTGAGGACGGGTTTTGTGCTGCAGCAGCAGAGGACTGTCAGGAGCACAGAGGGAAGATTTCCCCGGTGGTGCTGTGGAGGCAGAGACAGGAACCAGAATACTAATTAGGCGTTCATTGCTAATACGCTCATAGGAGGGGTGGCCAAGAGTAGGATATGAGAGATGTGGAAAGTCAGTATGAAAGCACAGCTGAGTTACTCAAAGACAAATTTCCAAGTGGGTAATGAGAAAAAGAGAAACTCTCTGACACAAAAATAGAACAAGGTGAAGGAATTTGGTGGGGGCGGGTGGTTAAGAAGGTGCCTATTTTGAGATAACAAACTTGCTTCTGGATGTAATGAGTTTTGATGTGCTGTTAGAATGTGACGTGTAGACGTCCACATATAAAATTGCCAAGTGCAGATATCTGAATTCTGATGGTGTGAAGCCCTGGAGTGCCAACGTGAACCGTGAAACCAAGAGCTTCTGAAAAATTTAGGCCCCAAACGCTTTGAGATGTCAAACCTCAACCCGTCACTAAATTATTCACATTTGATTTTGTTCTCATAATGAACAGAGCAAAGAATCCGTTTTTTTCTCACAGATTTTTTTTTTGAAGTTGGCAAAAATAATGGATTTTAAAGAAGTCATCAATGATCAGTGAACTTACTTGGTAGATTCTTTTTTTCTTTTTGGTGAGGAATGACTCACATACTAGAAAGTATAAAATCCAGTGGCAAAATATACACATGAGTCCCCCTATACGTACCACTCCCATCAGGAAATGGAACGCTTCCAGCACTCCAAATAGTGCCTTCCTTATAAGTTAAGGTCTCTCCAGGGTGCTACCTTCCAGAATGACTACCACTTTGAACAATATCCACTTAAGTTTTTTTTGGGGGGGGGGTCCGGTAGGAGGGCCTGAACTCTGGGCCTGGGCGCTGTCCCTCAGCTCTTCAGCTCAAGGCTAGCGTTCTACCACTTGAGCCACAGCGCCACCTCTGGTCTTTTTTGCTTATGTGGTGCTGAGGAATCGAACCCAGGGCCTCAGGCATGCAAGGCAAGCACTCTACCACTGAGCCATCTTCCCAGCCCCCACTTAAGTTATTTTTATGCCTTCAGCTCTGTATGAATTGAATCATACAATGATATATCACATACTATATATATAGATCTTGTATCTGTGATAATATATATCTTTGGTTAAGATGCATTTTTCTAGTATAGTTCATGGAAACAAATCTGGAGACGTGGATGCAATTTACACTTATTGAGGAACCATGCCACCCTAGTACATGAGGCCATCGGCCACACATAGGGACTTTGTCTGCATTGGTGTACACACACACACACACACACACACACACACACACACACCACAGACATAGGCTGAAGGCCCCTAGGTGAGGTCATGGCAGACTCAGGCACTGGTTATGGCCCAGGTTTTACCCTCTTTTCTCGAGTGGGGGGAAGACTTACAACTCTCATGTGATCATCTTAGGGCAAATGAATATTTTTATTTTACCCCCACTCTTGGGGTAGCGACAGGAAAGTTGTTTAGCCTTTGCAAACTGATTTTTTAATCTAAGTGCTGAAAAGTTAGTTTGCTCTTATAATAGCATAAATAAACACTCTTGGAGCGAGAGCTCAGTTTTATTCTTCCCTCTTCAGCAAAGCATTAAAAACAAAATCACCTCCATTCTAAACACAGAAACCTAGAATTACAGGAAGGACATCTCATTTATTTAATAGTGGTAAGGAAAATACTTTATGGAACAAGGACCAAGGACCTTAGATAAGGGGACTAGAGCCACAGCTACCTGCAGCTGTGCAATGAGTTACAGGCAGGGAGGGAGAGGTGGAGGCCTTGCTATTATGTGCACAGAAACACCTTTCAGTAATCCAGAAGCTCAGGGCTGCCCAGCATGCTTTGTATTAGAGGCTGGGGACACCATATTTCTTTGTATCCTTAGAGTTTCTGTTGCCTTCTGAAACTGATACAATACAAATTGTGTGTGTGTGCATGTATGTATGAAAGAGGAAGCACTTTAGTTCAAATGAGCACTTAATATTCATAATTTCATCTAATTTTAATAAATTATATATGGGAAATACTGAATGGGCCACAAAATATTTTATTATTACTATTTTTTAAAATAAAATGTTTTTCTCCATTTCTTCTGTCCCACCTTCAATTTTTTGTTGCTTTTTTTTCTTATGAGCAAGAATTATATCTTCTCAGATTCTCAAAAATTAATCTGCTTTAAAAGAAGTTAGGGAGAAAAACATTGTTTGAAAAAGAAAACTTAGTCATCCTGTCACCTGAATGCATATTTGTATACTGCTTAGATATTGCTGCTCCAAGTGATTCTGAACAGCTTTTCAAAGGGTGCGTTGGTATGTGGCATTTCAGAGGGAGATATAGCTTAAGTCCACAAAAGGACACATATTAATTGGGGATTTTACTTTATTTTGGCACAGAGTTTTTTTTAAAAAATCACCTGGGTGGATTTTAAGATATAGACAACGTTTCAGATCTGGTTTTGGAAGCCTGATTGAGAAAGTTCTTTCTCCCCAGCATTTAGGACAGCATGTTCTCTCTAAAGAAAGCTGTCTATTTTTCTTTTCTTTGATGGACCTTCAGTTTAGAACAGACACAAAGCTGGGAACACAACCCAAGGCAGAAAAAATTCACTCCTATGTACTGTTGTTCAGGTTGACTGTAGGACACAACCTCAAAGGTTATGGATCGGTGGTGGGGCCTTGTCCCTGTGTGAGCATGTTTTCTGGACTTTGGCTGGAGCTGAATTCCTGACTTCTGAAAGGAGGGATGGGTCTGGGTTTCTAGCGGGAACAGCCAATGGGAAGGAAGAGTGTCTCAGGCAGGCCACACCGCTAAGGCATGCTGTTAACACACCCTCCTGCACACTGTTCGCCTGTGTTTGAAATCCTTCCAGGATACTGGGGTTACTTTTTTTTTTCCAACCAGGAAGAATACATGATTGGATTCTTCTTTTTATCCCTTCCTTCCTTCCTTCCTTGCTTCCCTCCCTCCCTCTCTCACCCATCTCCCCCTCCCCCTCCTGCCCTCCTCTGGAGCTCTTCTTTCCAGCAGGAGCTTGAGAATAAGATTATTATCCAATCAACTCAACAGCAGCCCATGTCAGTGTCCACATGTGCATCTGAGACGAGAAGAGATTCATTTGTGACCTGTAAACTGAAGTCTGCTTAGGTCTGTAAATATGAATAAAGCCCATTCTCCTTAATGATGAAGGTAATCTCCAGTAATGTAATTGTCTTTCTTAACTAGTGGGGATAACCCATTTCTCTCCCCCCCCTCCTCTCACACAAAAACTATGCTTCTCATAGAGTGATCTTTACAAACACAGGGGAAATATGTCTTTTGGTTAATTGCATTTGAAAGAGCTTCCCCCCCCCTTTTTTTTTTCTTTTTTGTATGAGAGACTCTTCTTTCTCCACCACAAATTATGTGTTTTTCTAATAAATATTGTGGTGAGCTGCTGGGGCTCTTATGGGCTAACTGTGGAAGTGGTTGGTGTGTGTGGGACGCACTCCTGGCTTGGGTTAGGTTTGGTGAAAGTTGCTGCTTTGGTTGCTGCTACAGAGGAAGGGCAGTTTCTTTCTGTTGCCATTGTTTGTGGAACTTTGGTGGACCTGGAGTGGATTGTGAGACCCCCCTGCCAGCCCATCCCCTGTGAGCACAGAGCCGTTGTCTCTTTCCATGTGTCATGTGCATTTTCCAAAACATTCAGCTGTGCCTCTAAGAAAGAAGTACAGCTTCTTAAGATGGCCTAGGAATGGAGTTGTTTTCTTTTCAATATGGTTTTGGAAAGAAATTTTAGATGGAAGGTAGAAATCAAGTTGTACAGAAGGTCTTAAGTGTAAGCCAGGAATGCAAAGATTAGACTCACTGGTTTAGTTAGGGCAAATAACTTCACTTTGAATTATTTTCTTCTTTTGAGGGAAAAAAAAGTAGATCTGTGTTGAAAGCAGTGTCTGAGGAGACCAATTTATAACACACAGCAATTGCAGAGACAAGTTAGGTGACACCAAGAGCAAGTGTGTCTAGGCAACCCCTTTAAAAATACCCCAACCGAGGTTATGAAACCACACAGCTTCTTTGAGGAATAACGCATCCAGGGCTAAAGCAGCCTAATTTTATTCAAGGATTTGAAGAGTAAAAAGGGATTTGGTTCTTTAAAAAAAGGAAAAAAGAACAGCCTAGTGAGGATTATTGATCAGTGAGGGATTAAACATTTGCTGGAATACAAAGCGTCAGGAATTATCAACATGGACATCACAGTGGCCGGCCATTCAGCACTTGGAAATGCAAACAGCCCAGTTTCCCACTGATCCAATGGCAGCAGCCCGGAGCTCTTGATTCCCTGTGTGTCCAACTCTGTACTCCCTGCCCCTGGACAGGGATGAGGAGATGGGGTAGGGGTGAAAGGAAACTTACCTTGCTCTTTTAACTTCTGTCTGTCTGTCCCTCTGGAGCAGGCCAAGCACAGACCAGAGAGGGAAAGCACTGGGGAGCCTAGGAGAGGTCCTGAGGTCCAGAGAGGATCAGGAGATCTACCGGGAAACCTCAACTACCACTTCCTCCTGTTGCCAGGGCTGTGGTCCTGTCTGCTTGCCAGCCCGCACCTGCCTCTGTGGTTCACAAGGAAAAGGCACTTGGCACTTGTACAGCCGGCCCCAGGGAGTAGTGCTGGGGCCATCCCGCCCTTTCTGGTTTTGTCTTTTTCTTCCCCCATCAGGTGCCACTGGCTTTGAACCATGTAATTGCATCAATAAGCCATCTCTGGGATGGGTGGGGTGTGTGTGTGTGTGTGTGTGTGTGTGTGTGTGTGTGTGTGTGTGTGTGTGTGTGTCTGTGTCTGTGTCTGTGTCTGTGTGTCTGTGTGTGTGTGTGTGTGTGTGTGTGGGTGTGTGTGTGTGTGTCTGTGTGTGTTCTGCCACCCTGCCTCCTGGAAGGCTTTGCAGGACTGAGGACATTGGTTTGGATCCTGAGGCTGATTTTTATCACCTCTGCATAAGGCTGAGCCTGTGAGGAGAGAAAGTGAGAGGGAGGGAAGAGGAAGTCTGACTTTGCACTTTCAAGAGCATGTGTGATTTTCCAGGATGTACATCATATACATTGAAGCATCTGTGTTGTGGGCTCCCCGGGATTTGCCTGTTCTCAGTGCCGATTCTTTGTGCACCCTGCATACATCCCACCTTTTGGACTGGGGGAGGCAGTGGAGGATGTTGTATAAGAGGACCAGTGTCCTGACCCACGTGCTGGCTGGGTTAAAACAGGCGCACAGATACTTCAAGCTCCAGCCCACGTCTCTACCTACCCCTGGGCAGGAAGAGCCTAGGGTCACCGTCTGCCTCTTGGAGACTCAGTTTCCCCATCCACTGTGAAGTTTTTGATAAAGGCCTTTATTTTGGGTGCCACATTCTCATGCTGAGTCTCCTATTGCCTTCTGTTGTCAACTTGAGGAGCCTTTGAAACTTTGGGGGAGACGTTCCCATCTTTTTCTTCCTTCTTCTTTTCCATACATTGGACTGTGTTGCTATTTTCAGGCCACAAGTGATGAGACTGAAATGTAAGTGTCTTGATGTGCCAGGTGGGGACATCAGGCCATCTGGCTCAAAAGCTGGAATTCTAGGCCATGTTAACTGTCTGAACCGCAGAGGTAGAGAGAGCACACACAGGGCCACACTCCCTGACCCGTGAATGTTACAGATGTGGCCGGACCAGGCCTTGAGACCATGTCAACCCTGGTCCAGAGGAGAAAGGACACACTTCACCCACAGCTCTTTTTAGGGAGCTGGGATTGAGTTCCATCTGTAGAATCGCAAAGTGTTTCTGCGTTCGGAGCCACTCTTTCTCAGACGTCAAGTAAAGACACACAAGGTTGCAATGAGGGTTATGCAAGCCTGTATGCTGGGGTTTGGCTCAGGATAAGCCCTAAAATGAGCACACTTTGCTCATTTTTGCTGTTCAAAATTTTGGTGATCCTCAGTGGAATTCTATGCCTCCATCAGAAAGAATGACATTTCCCCATTTGTTAGGAAATGGAAAGGTTTGGAAAAAATTATATTAAGTGAAGTAAGCCAGGCCCAAAGAAACATAGGTCCCATGGTTTCCCTTATTTGCAATATCTAGTATAGGTATGAGTCAAGCGAAAAGGTCAGATAATGTGATGTTAGGAAAATGAACCCTTAAATATGTATTTTAATGTTTTCGTTTCTTTCATGCATGTGTTTCTAACGCATTTATAAGATTATTTCTTTGTTGCTTTGTATGTCCCTCCCCCACAGTGTAACCCCCGCTTTCACTATATTTGATGTCAGTATAACATGTGGAGGAGATGGGGACAAACAAGTCGTTTAAGGATTCAGGTGGACCTGTTGCAACAATGAGAAGTACAAAATGTCATGTCAAAACCAGCTTTACAATGTCGGTGTGGGGGGGGGTATGATTGGGTGCGGGGGAGGGGGGAGGCTGGGAAGGTAGGTGAAGGGTAAACAAAGGAGGAGGCTGCAATGCTTGGTAAGAAATGTATGCATTATCCTGCCCATGTAATTGTAACCCCTCTGTACAGTATGTTCTCAAATAAAATAAAATAAAATGTTGGTGATCCTAGGGTTTAAACTCAGGGCCTTGCACTTGTTATACGGATGCTTTACCACTTGAACCTTGCCTCCAGGCTTCCTTTGCTTTCTGCCAATGTTGTATGACTGAGTCTGAACCCACCTCCTCTAGGTTCACTGGTGATGTTGGACTCAGGGGCCCATGTCACCGCACTGTTTTTCTCCCCCAGAAATAGCGTTTTGAGGACCTTTCTGCCCGGTCTGTCCTAGAACCTTGATCCTTCTAATGTCAGCCTGCTAAGTAGCTGAGATGATAGGTGCCAGCCACCAGCATGTAGCTGAGGATGTGTTGTCCCACTGTGATCCTACTGAGCCCAAACCTTAGATGCACCCAGTGATTGTGTTGGCGAATTGACATCATCGGATGAGCAGCATATATGGCTTATTTATTGACAGTCGAGGTCCAAGCCCTGACTAGGCCCAAAGCCTTAGCCTCACTCTTGGTCCATGGAGATGGAAGACTATCCAGGCAGATGTGTCTCAAAACAGCAATGCTGCTGAGTTTGGTGTGTGTGGTTGTTTGGGGTGTGTGTGGTTGTTTGGGGTGTGTGTGGTTGTTTGGGGTGTGTGTGGTTGTTTGGGGGGTGTGTGGTTGTTTGGGGTGTGTGTGGTTGTTTGGGATGTGTGTGGTTGTTTGGGATGTTTATGATTGTTTGGGGTGTGTGTGTGTGGTTGTTTGGTGTGTGTGTGTAGTTGTTTGCGGGAGTGTGGTTTGGTTTCCTGCTCATCAGCCTTGGTGGGTGCCATCTTCTCCCCTCCCCATGGGATGCTCTCTGCTCACAGTGGTGTGACCTGTACCCCTCTCTATTCTCAGTGTGTAACCTGTACCTCCTCTCTGCTCTTGGTATGACTCTGTCCACTCTCTGCTCTTGGTAGTGTGACTTGTATCCCTTCTCTGTTTTTGGTGTGACCTGTACCCCCTCTCTGCTCTTGGTGTGACATGTACCCCAGGGCTAATTTAGGCCATTGGGATTTAGAATGCAGTTGGAGGTGGGAAGGAGAGGGGACTGGAGAGGGAGGCTGGGAGAAGAGGTCTGGTCCCACTCCTGCTCGCTGCTCCTCAGGGCACCTCTGTGCACTCCACAGGGCCACTGTGAAGCCTGCTGGGGAGGAGCTCTATCCTGGCTGTCCAGGGCCCCGCGGAAGGAAAAGCAAGGGAGGAACGCGCTTGAAAATAACATCGTGACTGTTCATGGGGTAGAGTTCTGCTTTTGCCAGCTTCATTTTTAATGAAAGGATGGAAATGTCCAGAGGCAGGGCGGTGGCTAATGGAGTTGCATTGTCCTCTTCTTATTGGAGTTTCAACAGCAGGGCATCCAAGCTCACTCTCTGAGACTGCATTCACGCCAATGTGCAATATGAAATGGAGTCCCTTCCGCATTCACCTCTCTCTAGTCCCGGGCCTGGAACAGCAACTTAGTCTTCACCTGGTCTGATTTGAAGGGATGATTCTCCAGCGCCCACTCCTTTTCTTATGTTGACAGTGGTAGTGGTGGGGGGGGGGCACAAATTTACATGACAAAGGACATAGTTCACCTTTTTCACCTGGGAAGTACTTGTGTTTGTTTTCTGGGTAGATAAACTACATTTAAATGGCATGAAGGATTAAATAAAGTGTTATATTTATTTCCTTACCATTGTTAAGGACTAAGTACTTCTGGGCTTTCTTTTTCTTTTTTCTTTTTTACTATCTGGCAGCAAAAATGCCAGCTCAAGTAGAAGTGTGGTTCAAGTGGTAAAATGCCAGCTTTGGAAGAAAAAGCTAAGGAAGAGCATGAGGCCACCAGATTGAAGTCTAGGCTTCCAGTCCCAGAGGCAGGCTGTGTGTCACAGCCCATTGGGGTCACCCAGCCCAGCACTGCGTAACAGACAGTGAAAGGGTCAGGACATGACTGCCATCATTTTGTTTTTCTTTGCATGCTAGGCTTTGAAGTCAGGGCCATGCCCTTACTAGACAGAAGTTATACCATCTGAGCAATGCCTCCGGCCCTGTTTGCTTTATTTATTTTTCAAATACGGCTTCCAGGCTGACCCATCAGCACCTCTCATGCATACTTGGATCATTAATGTCAGCTGCCCACGGCACTCATTCTCCCTCCCCCCCCAACTCCTTGGAGTCCAGCTGGAGGCTCACTGCGGACACATCCTCATGGCTGCTGTAAATGGAAGGGACCCTGGTCATCAGCAAATGGCAGTGTGAGGCCAAGCAAGGTCAGAACTGGTCAGGAATCAGGACTGGTAATGACTCTGTGCTTAGGGGCAGGCATAGCTCCTGATGAGTGGGTAGAGGACTGGACTATGTAGCTTCAGTGTATCTGTTTTCGGGCGGTGACTATCATAGACACATTTGGGTTTTGTGAGGTTTTTGAACCGTGAGGATGGAAGTCAGCTTGAGACTCAGCTGTGGATGGGTTGGTTGGTCCGTCCCATGTGCCTGGGACACCTTAGCTTGCTTTGGCAACTAGGTAGCAAGTTGCCCTTACGACGTAAGTTTATGATTTTCTCAAGTAGAGACTATATTAAACTCCACGAAGGCACAAGGCTTGACTTGTTCTGGCCACAACTAGTTCCTCCTATTGTCTCCAGACAGAGCAGCAGCTCCACAAATAAGGGATGGGAGGGGGGCATCACCCAGGAAGCATTGTACTTGTAACCTGACTTCTGGAATTGTTACCCTGGGTGCAACCCCATCAAAATACTAATAAAAAAGTCATGTTTTCTTATTTGTTATGAACAAATAAGAAAAATAATTTTAAACAACCACACTCTATAACCCATAGATAATTACTTCTTTTTTTTTTTTTTTAAGAAACAATCATTGGGCTGGGAAGGTGGCTCAGTGGTAGGGCGCTTGCCTTGCATGCTCGAGGCCCTGAGTTCGATTCCTCAGCACCACATAAGCAGAAAAAAAAAGCCGGAAATGGCGCTGTGGCTCAAGTGGTAGAGCGTTAGCCTTGAGCTGAAGAGCTGAGGGACAGCGCCCTGACCCAGAGTTCAGCCCCCATGACCGGACCCAAAAAAAAAAAAAAAAGAAACAATCATTGTTGGAGAGTTTTCTTTGAAATACAAAAACTCTTCTTGGAAGCTTATCTGTGTATTAGACAACAGAGCCCCTGAGTTTGAGTTTGCAAAGACTTGGAAATGGAGACTTTCAGGATGATTGCACTCCTTCCCGGCAGTGTGTTTCCATACCCATGCATTCCCACAAAAATTTCCTCCAGTCATTTTTGGCCCTCTAATCTTTGTTACCTAGTTTAGAAAACAAAACTTGGGGAAAGTCATGTGAATTGAAAGTTGTGCTTTTCTGTATATGGTTAAAGAGATCTTCCTTTGGGAACTGCCTACATTTCTTTGCTGTTTTCGGCAAGTTCTCCTGGCTCTTGCTGCTCTCTTTCTTCCTTAGAGGATTCTGTAAGGTCTATCCATCATCCAGTTACCAAAATGCACCTCACTGGGGAAGGAAAAATAGTTGGCGTAGCTGAGTGTTTGAAAGGAAATAGGAGAAAAGACATGCCTCCACACATTGAACCATCTCTGATGCGCTTTGGGAAATTCATAATGACAGATGGGTTGGGGAGAAGGAGACACACTCCACAGTGGGCTTCCTTTCAGATCCAGAGCTCCTTCCAAGGTGGTCTGAGCTATTCTTAGCAACTGGGGCTCCACACATTCACCCTGCCCCCCCAGAAGAGAAGACTGCTTGAGGCAGCTTTGTTGCTTAGAATTTTGCTCCAAACAAGAGCCAAACCAGGCAATGCAGGCATAGATGTGGAGAAATCTAGAAGTCTATTTCATAGAACTTGAAGGACCAAGGCACCTGACTTCTCAGGACCTGTGCTTCTTCAGTCCTCTGATAGGAGTGAGAAGTTCTTTCTGTCGCATTTGGAATTCTGAAAGAAGTGATGAGAATATTCGTAGGGAATGGTGGAGATAGGAAGGTTCCATAGTCCCTATCTTTTGGACACTTGCAGTGTGGAAATCATTGAAATTGTTTTCCCCTTCTCTTGTTTATTCAACTCTACCTATCATTGGTTGATGGCTCAGATTATCTCCCTTCCCCCCCCAACCCCCAGTGTAGTAATGCATTTCAGGGTAATGCAGAATTTCAATTTGGGGTATAGAGTGATATGGTTTGATCATGTGTTACAGAGTTGAAGTTCTGAGACCCCGCCTCCCCCATGGAGTTAGGAACTTTGCGCTATGTAGTCACTCTAAGAGCACCTGTGGATTCTTTCCTAGGCTCTCATACTTAGCCACGGACCATGAGCTTGAGCTCTGCCTCTGATGGGCACCAGTTGAGTGTCCATTTTCACCGTGAACACATTTGTGTGGACAGGACCTTCTGTTTGGGGAGGGGGGGGCATACCGTGGTGGCTGTGGCAAGACAGAGAAAATACCTACGTCTGTAAAGGTGTACCCAAGCTGAATCCACAGACTTGTATTCCCAGAATGGCCTCAACTGGTGATCCTCCAGATCTGAGTTCCCTGAGTACCAAGGATTATAGGCACCAGTCATGGATTCCTGGCATGATGCCTAAATATTGCAGCGGATGCAAGGAGTTTGAGAAGTGGCGACTGCCTTACAGGGGGTTGTGAACTCCATAGGGACCACAAATGCCTTTGAGAGGGAAGAGAAGGAGGGAAAACCCTAGGATGTCTTTTAATTTAGTATACTTACTGGAGATACTAGGAACCACTGGAAGTACAGAAACTTAAGCTTTTGACCTTTTTTCTCTGGCCAGAGACTGTTCATTGAATTTGCAGCCCCTTATTCTGCTGCAGATGTCAAATCAGAAGCCATCTATCCACCACAGGCAGCTTTATTAGATGTTCAAATTGGTTATGGAAGTGCCCTGCCCACCTGCACTGGCCTCTTTCCCTTACCCAGCTAAAAAGACTCCTTGCAGACACACCCTCATGGCTGCTTTGCCTGCTGTGATCTCAGCTCCTTTCCAAATGCTTGCCTTGGCAGCTTCCCCTCCATCGTGCCTGTGCCTCTCGGACTGGGTTCCCATGGTGGTTGGATATTGAGCTGCTTGTTAGAGGAGGAAACAAGGGCTGTTGTGTACAATGGCAGGCCTGAACTGGCCCTGAGGCAGGGCAGACGCTCTCCCAGGTGGGACTTGTCAGGGCCCAGGGCAGGCATCCTGTCACTGGGCCTTGGGTCACTGTGGTGAGCAGCGGTCACACTGGAACTTCTCTTTCTCAGAGAACAACAGGTTATATCTGACCAGATTGTCTTCTCTAGGGAATCTGGTTCTCCACCAACTCCTGGGGGATGCCTGGGGCTTGAGTCCATGCCAGGCTTCACTCCTGTCCAGAACTTTTCATTCCAGAAGTTTCAACCACTCAGCCAACCCCCCGCCCTTTGCTGCATTCTCTTCTCTGATTCTGTGGCTTACACTCTTCATTTTCTATGAACTGTGAGTTTCCCTTCTGGCTATCCTTGGTTCCTTCCCTTTAGTTTGATTGTGAATAGGGTCCTACTTTGCTTCTAGAAACTTCTTTCCTTCTACCTCTCATTTGGGGGATACTTTACTATACTTCTTTTGGGGGATTCAAGAGTGTTTATGAATTGTTTCTTAAGTGGGCAAACTGCACATACTCTTTAGAGCAGTTTGTGTGTGGGAGGGTGTGCGTACGTGCAGTTTGTGTGTGGGGGGGGTGTGTACGTGTACATATGTGCTTCAACACAACTTCAGAAGAGAGGTTCCGCTCCTGATTTCCTGATTCAGAGAATGAGGTACAGAAGATTCAACCCTGAGTAGTGAACAGGGGAGGGCCAGGCAGCCTGAGCTCCAGACCTTGTTCTCTGTACATCACCATCTTATGTGACAATGGGACAAGTCTCAGTGTCAGAGCAGCAAAAGTACTGAGTTGAAACATTCAACCAGGGGAATCTTTTACAGATTATGCCCTCATGAAATGATCGATTTGGCAGGGGTTTGGAGTAACACATGTATGAATTTATTGTAGGAATGTATTAGATCAGTTCTCTTCTCCTCCGTCCTGAGGCTTTGGGATGGTTGCTGACTGGTTCACTTGCAGGAGTTTTCCTGTTCATAGCGCATGAGCAAAATGAGGGTGAGAAAGTGCACAGAGGAAACTGATCATTGACAATGATTTGAGCTCTTCTGCTCCCTCTATCTGATAGTGCCAGCGACTTCTTAACTGGCATGGACTGTTTGCTCTAAGATAGTTTCCTCTTTTCACACAAACTCACAAACTGGTGAACTGTCATACTGTGTCTTTTCAGGAGTATCCAAATGTAAGGCTGGCTGACAGCTAGTTTGTTGACTCCTAGAAGATAATAGCTATTATCTCCGAACAGATTTGTTTCAAAGATTCTTTACCTGAGTTCTGGAACCACTTGTGAGGTGAAAGATCTCTATCAAGCTGGGAGGAAAGGCCACCATGTTGGGTGCAGCCTGCAGGGAGTAGACTCAGCCATTCTATTTGTACACCCTACATCTCTTTGTGGCTGTGGAGGACCAAAACTTTGAATGCCCTTTCACTATTTGCTGCAAAGTGTCCCAGGCTTTTCATATCTTACTTGCTGAATGGGTTTGAATGGTCAATGCAATCTAAGCTATACACATGGGAACTCAGATAAGCTATACAGGGAATTGTATTTAATCAAAGACTTCAAACAATAGAAATTAAGAGGCAATGGTGTGTTTGTACATTTAGGTTTCACTCTAAAAAAAATAAAACCAAACTGAACAAAAATTGATCTCAGTGCTTAAGAGGAAAATCTGCTTTTAACAATTTCAACAAAGGTTGATTCCCCCCCATCTTAAAAAGCCCCGTCAAACTAACTTCTTAATGATTTATTAACCAATGAGGAAATAATGAGGACTACAATTCCTTTGAATTGTATAAACCTGCATAAAAGATAGATCAAAATGACAGTCCAAGATAAATGAATGTTGAACTGATCTATTGAACTCTTCTAAAATACTCAGGTCGAAAAGAAGCCTAGATCCAGGCTACCTACTTGAAAAATAAAAAGACCAGCTCTTGTTGGTTCCAGTTGAGGATGTGGATGGTATGCTTTAGGTCCAGGAGGAAGGTCAATCAGCTAAATATGTCAGAACCCTTGGAGCAGAGGGAGAGCTGTGTGGACAGGCCTTGGGTTTGACCTCAGAGCCTCACCCTGGGTAAGCTGGCCACCACCACTTGGCTGGTGCTCATCACAGCCTTATCTTTTGTGTTTTGAATCTGCTTTTTGTCTTGTCATGGTCTGATGAATATTTGTTAAGTTCTTGTTACTGCTGGTACCAGCTGCATGCCATGGCCATTATGGTAAAGAAGACACATGCTTTCGGCCCTTCAATGGTAAGATCTGGATGAGAAAAACCACTTATTCATCATGTATCGCTACACATACCTGTAATCCAAGCTACTTGGCAGATGAAGGTAGGAGAATTAGGATCTGCGGTCAGCCTGGGCAAAAGAAGAGATCTTATCTAAAAAAAGAAACTAAAAGCAAACAGAATGGGGGGTGTGGCTCAAGTGATAGAGGTCTTACCCAGCAAACATGAGACCCTGAATTCAATCTCCTACACTGCAAGAGAAGGAGGAGGAGGAGGAGGAGGAAGAAGAGGAAGGAAAGCAGAAGAAGAAGGTGGAGGAGGAGGAGAAGCAGCAACAGAAGACGGAGGAAGAGGAGAAAGAGGGGAGGAGGAAGAAGAGATGGGAAAGGAGGGAGAAGAGGAGGAAAGGAAGAGGAGTATGAGACGAGGAAGAAGTAGAAAGGAGAGGAAACAGAAGAGGAGGAGGAAGAGAAAAGATGAGTGAGTTATTTCCAGATAAAGAGAAGGCAGTTTGGGAATGGGGATATTCGATTAGCTCACAAATGGATTTACTGTTACAATAAACACACTATAACTTAAAGGCATCGGAAGTCATAAATACATGAGATACCCGTTATCCACTGAAACTCACAGCTTAGCAGCAGCTGTCCACCTTGTGGTCATGTGGCTGACTTGGGGCTTCTAACTGCGGCCCACTGCCCGAGTTTTGAGAGCAAAGCCTCCTGCATAGTCCTGGCCTGGGAAAAGATCCAAATGCAAAGTTCTAAGTGGAACGAGCAGGGTCATCCATCTAGAGAAGGACTGGTGTTCTGTCCACTGCATCCTGTCTTCCCTTCAGAGTAAAGGACGGATATCCTTCTCCGCTGTGGTCACAGTTGGGAGGGATTGCTTTGTGGGGAGTGGAGGCGTGGTGTAACGATGCCTTGTGTATGAAGATGGCAAGCTATTTTCTCTTCTGGACTCTGTGATCTGTATCATGGTTTGATTGGCTGGAAGCCAATCTCAAGCTAAAATTCCTACCCTGCCCCACCTCCCCTTGGAATACAGAGGTCATTACGTAGTACTCATTGTGTATTTCTGTATTAACTCCTTTCCTGTCTCCATTGTATGCTGGTATCCATATCTTTCTACTTTCCCATTCTCTCATACACCTAGTTTATCAGAGCAGTTCTGGAATACAGGAAGTTATAAATAATTAAAATGTATTAAATTGCCTGGGCCTAGGGTGGAATCTGAGAGCTTTGTTTTGCTCTTCTTTGCTGCCGAGGGGCAAGCCGAGCCATCCTGTTGCTCTCCTGCCTTCCACTCACTTGGCCTTCCCATAGACCTCGGCGGTTTTTGCTGCTGGGTTTGCCATCCAGGCTTGGTTTAGGTTCTCCCTGAATCTTTGTCAGTAACCTTGGTCTAAGGAGCCTGGGTGTCTTTTCCCCTGAGCTCATACTTGAATCACTCCACAGGTTTGTCTTGCCTTTCTTGTCTTCATAAATTGTAATAGCTTCTTTTGTCTTAGACACAGAGGTACAAGGAAGGGTTAAGAGCTGTGGAATGCTGGGTGCTTGCTCCCCAAATCCCTGTAGTCTGGAGCAAGGAGATAAGATTAAATTTTGCAAATCTCTTTACAAGTCCAGTTGAAAATAAGAACCTCCTTACTTTTCTTAGAGGGATAGATCTGTCTGATAGTGACCCTGAGTTTGTAGCCAAAGGCAACTTTTAGAAACCTTGAGTGGTATTGGGCTCTGTCACTGACTGGTAACTCCAGGTTAATGGCTTTGTTGTATGGTTTCATTGTTCTCAGTGGAGTGTTAGCTCCTCCCCATAGTCCAGGGGATAAAAGGTGAATTGTTTGGTATAATATCTAATGATCAATATATATATATATATATATATATAACTACTACCATTAGTCTGCCTTCTGCTTATTTGTCACATTAGTTAGTTGGTCTATCTTCTGTAAAGATTATTTATAACAATTATGGTCATTACTATATCCACCATAGAGGAACCATATGAATACACACTTAACATCTTCTTTATTTTTCTGTAAACTTGCCTTTTATAAGTGCTCACTCCTTCTTTTCTTCCCTTCCCTCCCTTCTTTTTCTTCCCTTTTTTGTGCTTGAGCTGAGTCTTGAACTTATGGCCTCTTGCTTGTTTGGCTCTTTTGTTGATGGATGATGCTCAGTCCCTTGAGTCTCACTGACTTTATCTGTCAAGGACTTTGAACAGGACCCTTAGATCTCAGCCTCATGAGTTGTCAGGAGTATAGGGGTGAGATAACAGTGCCAGGCAACTCTTTGCTTTTACTTTTAAAAGCAATGTATTCTTTTATTTATTATCTTTAAGGAATTATACAAAGGAGTTGCTATCTAACACAGCAGTTTAGGAATACAATATATCTTCATCAATATCACCTCTTTCAACCGCTGTTTTGATTCCTCTTTACTTCCTTTCCCTTAACACTTCTCATGACCAATTACTGCATATTCACTTCTGTGGATTTACTGCACAAACATGTGTATGTATGTGCATGCATGTGTGTGTCTGTGTTTGGTGTGCACACTCGGTTCCCACCACAGTCTTTCTAGAACATTGCTTGGCATGTCGTAGCCATGCAAATCTATATTGAATAGTCTTCAAACACCACCACAGTTTCATTAATGAGGCTTTGGATGATACTTGAAGCAGAAAGGGCACTCCTTTGACTGAAGACAGAAGCTCTTCCCAGGGAAGTGGGTGCTTGAAAGACCCAGGGAAGACATGGGATGCATTACTCTTTAAAGGGGCTGCTTGCTCAGGATTCTGTCACGAATTACCACTAGTCTTTGTCACCAGATTGTGGAGTGCCCACTGAGAGCTAGGGAGAAACCAAATGGGAAACCTCGCAGGTGCCCACAGAATGATGTCCCTTTCGATTTCTGTGCAGGGACAACATTTTGGCAGGATCAATACATGTGAGTATCTTAGAATCCTCATATGTCAAGAGCATTTTTCATAAGCAGTCTCTGATCTGCTGACCCCTCTGGGATTAAGAAAGCTGACTGTAAGCACATAGCTAACAATACCCTACGTCCTGATGCATAGAGGAATTCTAAGATGAAGTTGACTCAACACAGGTTCACGCTGAATACACTATGTGTGGAAATTCTGCAAAGCAAGGCTGAGGCACCAAGACAAAGCCCATAGAGCTACTTACACCTGAGGGGGAACAGGAAGCTGACATCCAGGGACAGAGACAATCAAACAACTTTTTTTTTTTTTCAGAGCTGAGGACCTTACTGTTAGGCAAGTGCACTTCCACTAAGCTAAATCCCCACCCCCCACTGCCTCTTGTCTCTATATTTCCTCAATATTTTCCTGACACTTTCACAGAATGTCTTTTTATTTAAAAAAAAAAAATCTTAACTGAGGATCATTTCCTTGAGTATGCACAAGTAAGGGTGAATGTTCTTATGTTCTGTATACTTCCCGAATTCTGAGTGAATGCATGCTTTCCTAAACAGAGAAAACAAAGCAGAGCGGTTAAGTTTTGCCCTAGGTCATTAGTGTACAAGTTCAGTAAAGGGAAACTATATTCACCTTTTTTTTTTTTCGCTGTGGGGCCTGAACTCTGGGCCTGGGCACTGTCCCTCAGCTCTTCAGCTCAAGACTAACGCTGTACCACTTGAGCCACTTCTGGCTTTTTCTGCTTATGTAGTACTGAGGAATCGAACCCACGGCCTCATGCATGCAAGGCAAGCACTCTACCACTGAGCTACCTTCCCAGCTTTACATTCACTTTTTATCAATTAAATCCTATGAGTCCTTTTCCTCCCCTTTTTTTTCTAACTACATCCTAATTCCTCAGATGTAGAGGCTCTACTCTCACAGCAATATTATAGCATCCTCTTCAAGAAAGAATATTAGCAGCAGCCATTATATACTCAGGAAACATGGTCTACCCTACCCTGACGCCTACTGGTAACTCCTCTATGAGATGAGTTCCTGGGCAGGTTTTGGACTTTAAGCTACAAGTTAGTTCTGCTATGGCAAAGGGGCCACAGGCAGGACCAGGAAGCAATGCTGCTGTGCAGACTGTGGGGAGCCTATATGTGCTGAAGGTCAGACACTGACCCAGGCAGGAACAAGATGAGGGGAAAGCACATCACCAGGCATTTGCTTTGCCTGTCTGCTTGTGCTCAGGACATCAATAAAGAAATAGATTCCTTTGTGCAACATATGTTTTAGATTATAGCCTGAAAGCTGTGTATGTGGCACATCAAAGATCTTGGCTGGCATAGCTAATTTGAGGGTAGGCTCATGCAAATAGTAAGAAATTTGAACTAAAGAAGACATCTAAAAGAAATGGGCTTCAGTTATTTTCACAAAACTTATATTGGAAACCTAAATGGACAAGGATTCTAGGAAAGGTTCTGGTGTATCGCCGGTGGAGCCCAGCTATTTAGGAGGAGGTAATGAGAGGGTCACAGTCCATAGATCACTTGGATAAAACTATGAGAATTACCTGAAAAAGCCAAATTAAAGCTGGGTGCTGTGGCTCACACCTGTAATCCTAGCTATTCAGGAGGCTGAGATCTGAGAATCGTGGTTCAAAGCCAGCACAGGCAGGAAAGTGCATGAGACTCTTACCTCTTATTTTCCAGAAAACCAGAAGTGGTGCTGTGCCTCAAGTGGTAGAACTCTAGTCTCAAGCTGAAGAGCTGAGGGACAGCACCCAGGCCCAGAGTTCAGGCCTCACAACTGACAAAAAAACAACCTTCAAATTAAAAGCAAAAGAATTGGTGGTGTCACTCAAGTGTCAGGACATTTCTCAGCAAGCTCAAGTCCTTGATTCTTCTAAAAAGGGGTGAGGAGCCTTTGTCCTTGAGTAGCAAATGACTGTGGTATCATTGCATGGAAAAGCCAGGGAACCCTGGGGGGAGAAGTGGTTTCTCTGAATGCTGTCTGCCCAGGCAGAGCCCTCTGCTCCTAGTCTGTTGGTATTCAGAATGAACAAAACATTGCTGTTGGAAGAGTTCATGCAGTTCTTCCGGAATGTAAAACAATTGAGAATGCCTGGAGGGAGGCGTCCTGAGCCTGCTGTGTGCACCCAGAGCACCTGGAGCTGCCACACCCCTGCGTCAGAGGGGCACCTGGGCTGGGGTTACAGGCGGATGGCTCCAGCATGGTCCCAGCTCTGTGGCATGGCAGCACAGACTTCTAAACCATTAAGGAGGAGAAACTGAACTCAGCACACCAACTCCCATTATAGTGCACACCTAAGGGAAAGAAACTCCTACTTATTCTTCTTTTTCTTTGGTGGACTTTTGACCTAAGGGTTTAGCTTCACATTCTGGGCACTAAAATGAGCCATACACCTCTGGGTATCCAAGGATATTGTTTCCTTTGATCATCATGACAACCTTCTGCAGGGCAACCCCATGAACACGGCCATCTTCCAGAGGAGAGAGGATGGGACTGGTGCAGGGGCGCAGGCCTGGTCCTGGCAGGGCTACTTATGATAAGCTAACTTGTATAGTATTATGGAAATGTAAACCCCAGTTGAATTTCTGCAAACAAAATGCCCAGGTGCATCTGTGGGCTTTGACCACAACCCTGGCTGAGCATCCGTGCACTGGCCACTTGTCCCTGCACGCACAGCATTGCCCCTCTGCCCCCAAGCAATCCACCTTTCTCTCTTGCAGGTGCTTTGCTTCTCATTTCACCGGCTTATTGAAGGTGAGCCCCAGCTTCCTCTGGGCGCGTCACACTTGAATTTGTAGGTGCTCTTGTCAGCCTGACCTCCCACCTGCGGATTTTGATTTGATTAACCCCTTTGACTCCTAGCTTTCCTGGTTGTCTCAAGGTGGGATCTTATGCCCCAACCACAACCCTTTAAAATTCAATTTCAGCGCCTTTGCCAGTGTGGCCAACCCTGAGACCCAGCAAGTCTACACATCTGTCTTAGCATACCCAAAGCCAGCAGAGAACCTGCACAATCATTTGGCAGCTGGGTAGGTTCGTCTTTCAGCCCACATGGAGGTGAACTTGAAAATTCCTTCAAGCTTCCGTTTGCTACAGAGAATTTAAACCCGAGCACTAGATGGAACATGTGGCCCTTGGGAGGGTTGGGTGCAGCCACATGTTATGGTAGTGAAATGATAAACAGGTGGGGATGATGCTAGGAAAATGACCACTCCGAGAGAGTGATAATTCCCAAATGAATGAATGAACTCACATGGCTGCCTTTGGTGGCTTGGCTCTGTAGACTCTCTCTTCTTCCCACAGTCCATTCACAGGCCATGTGGCATAGTTCATCAGCACTCTGTACTGAAGTTCAGTTTGATAAGGATCTAAGGAACTTGAGAGGGAGATGAGGGTGACCAGTCACTCAGGCATGGATGCCCAGTTTGGGCGTCCATTGTCTGGACTTGACATTGGCCCCGTTGCATGCTGTCTTTGTGATCCTGGACAACTCACCTGACCTCTCAGGGCGTCCATCTCTTCATCTGCAAAAACAGTGATGGTGACAGTGGCGCCTACCGCAGAGGGGTGCTGTGAAGACTGAGGGGTTGTGAGACACAAAACTTCGCATGGCACAGATTACCTGGCAAGGTGCACACAGCCCGTGAGTGGGAGCTGCTCTTCTCTCCCCGAGAGCATGGCAGACATCCTCTCCCCATCACGGGCGGACTTAATAGGTTTTCAGTTTCTAAAAGCCTCCCCGTGTTTTCTATCAACCAGGCATAGGTAATGAACTTGATGTCTTCATAAAGCATGGTATTTTGTGGTGATTATTTTAAGCTCTCTCATGCATTGTCTCATTTCATTAGGTAATGATCATTATGACAAAACAATAAAAAGAGTCCTTTAAAAATGCTTCTGGTGGTACAGATGTCAAACACCAATTACCATAAACGTGATGGCAAGAGTAGCATTGTTTTTCTCACATGATGCTGTGCAATCATTTTCATTGTATGATTTAACTTTTTTCACTGTAGAAAAATTCCTTTTCTCTACATCCCACCTGCCCTGCTCTTGGTGGCTGTGTCATGGAGGGACACGTGCTTATGAAGTGGACACTTAGCTCCCCACCCCTGGTGGAGGAAACCCCAAGTGGCCAGGGCCTCCACAGCACATGGCACATTCTCGATTTCTTCTTATAGTTCCATGGCAGAACTTAAGTCCTCATGTTTTGTCCAGTCTAAATGTTGTTGGGATTCATGGGAAGGCATGTGATGTGACTGTCCATGGCCTGTCTGTCCCAGGGCCCATGGATATTTCTTTCCTATGTGGATCTGAGATATGTGATTTGTCATGGGCCATAGACTTCATCCTTTATGTCTTCTACAAATGCTGTGATCAGAGCTAAGTGGAACTTAGGATTGAATGCAGGACATCATGGTCACTCCTGGAGCCTTGGTGCACTCAGCCTTTGAAACATTGCTGGCTGTGTATGGCAATAGTGATGCTACCCTTTGGTTGTATAGTGCTGGACTGATCATTGTGTTCTATATGCAGCATCTCATTTAAGCAGCATGGTTTGGTTACCTTTTTTTTAAATTGCTGGTTTATATGTGGAAATCTAAGAATTGGAAGAGGAAAGGGGTAGCCATTACATGATACTTTTATATGCATTCTCTCTTTCAACCTTCATAGTAGCTTTTGAGGTAAGCATATTCCTTCCTTACTAGTAAAATACTCAAGGTTCATCAAGAGTGTGGTGGTACATGTGTGTAATCTCAGCAATCTAGGAGGCAGAAGCAGGAAATGGTGAGCTTGAGGCTAGCTTAGGTAAGCTTAGGGAAGACCTTATGTCAAACAAGTGGTAGAGTGCTTGCTTAGTATGGGTTAAATCTCCAGCCTAGCCAAGCTATCAATTGATTAATGAACCATTCAATCAAATCTGAATTTCAAAGGTGCTAATTAATGTTTGGTGCTGGTGGCTCACACTTATAATCCTAGTTACTCAGGAGGCTGAGATATAAGGATCACAGTTTGAAGCCAGCTCTGGTAGGAAAGTCTATGAGACTCTTACCAGATTCCAGAAGTAGAGCTGTGGCTCAAGTGGTAGAGCACCAGCCTAAAAGAGTTCAGGGACGGTGCCCAGGCCCTGACTGCCAAGGCCCAGACCCAGCGAAAAGAAAGTGCTAATTTAGTGTATGATTGAATTGATATTTAAACACTGGTACATTGGGCAATATAACCAATATTCATTCTGTTATCTAGTGGTGGGCCAAACTGTATTATCGAATCAATGTAGTAGAAAGATTTTACTTCTCAGGATTAAAGTTGTTGTTTGAAAGCTCCAGAAACACCAAAATGAAGAAGTGCTGGAGGACAGGGGACATCTTATACCAGCCCTCCTGTGCATCAGGCCCACCACAGAGAACTCATCCTTTACCATCCCAGTGCGCGCGGTGGCGGAGTTCAACACAGACAATTCACACATGGTGGGGCTGGCGTGTCTGTTACTCTGCAGAACCCCTCGCTCCATCAGTACTTGATAGTGTAGCTAAACTCAGCACGGCTCCCCAGTTCTTCTGTGCAGACAGAATGCCACAGACCACCAAGAGCTAGTTCAGGAATGGCTGAGGAAGAGAACAATGGCTTTCCTCCCAGATGCTCTAATGTGCATTTCCAGGAAGTGTGCTCCCCAATCCTGAGAAATGACCCAGTTGACCAGACATGTGTTGGTGTCGGGGGGGGGAGGGAGCTCTCCCACATGGACAGTATCCTGCTTCCCCAGGTGCATCCCATCATTGCATGCTGATGAACCTGGCCTGAAGGAAGAACCTGGGCATGTGGTCAGAGTCATTGCTTGCTACGTCAAGAGAAAATTCATTTTCCTTGAGGTTTTTTTCCCCCAAGTCACATTTTATGGCTGGAGTTACTCAGCAAATTACTAGGTATAGAAATGCAAAGGTCTTTTTGCATTCTATCGATCTGATTGCAGTGTCATTAATTGAAAGATGGGGTGAGCATGATGGATAGTTGAGAACAGGATTTTACATTCCTGTTGGCCTATTGGAAGAAAGCTGCATGGAGCAGACAGAAGGAAGCCTTTTGGTCTGACATGACTGATTCTTTCTTTGTCAGTTCTTGTGAGAGCATTATTCAGCCCTAGTGAGATTTACAATGTGAAAGGGTGAACTGTGTCTGCCCTGAAAGGAAAAATCAAAACCCAAGTTGCTTATTTCTGGAGTTGGAAATAATCCATGTTGTATAACTTCCTCTTAGCGATTCCTTATAGATCACATTTACAACGCCCCAATCTGACAACAGCTGATTTTAATCCATTTCACTTGTAATATTGCAGTATTTGCATTCATCCTCATCCCTATGACAGGAGCATGTGAAACTTTAGGAAAGGTGGTATGTGTTTGGGGATATTTGTTTTTAACATTATTTCCCTTATTTGATCATTTGACCTACTATTCCTTGGAATTTGCCCATAAATTCAATCGAGGATTTTTGTGTGTGTACAGAATTGTCCCCATACATATTTCATGGCTAGTTTGTGTGTGAAGGAAAAATTCTTCAGATTGGAAAAGAATATGCCAGTTTATGTTTCACCTGTTTGCAATGGCAAAGAGCATGTCTTTGCTTCCCAGTTGATTGCATGTTAATGAGTCTGGGTAGTTTTCTGTTGTGTTTCTCATGGTAAAGATTTGAAGCTTGGAGTGAATGGGAGGAACAGCTACATTTAAAGCACATCTAAATAGGCCACAGGTCTTCACCCACTCTTCCTGAGCCACGTGCCTTTGAAAACTTGCAGAGTTTGGTCCACATTCTTAATGACTCACCTCCTGTCTCCTCTTGGCCCTCCCATCCATGTTGTTCAGCTTGTCTCTCTCCAGGTGTTTTTTATTTTTTTTTTGTACCTAGCTGTTTGCAGATGTGGGTAGGTAGGATGCAGACATGGTCATGCCTGTGGCATGGTGTCTCTTTGGAGCACCTACTGAAGATGTACAGAAAGCTTTCTGAGCAGAGACAATGGGTGTTGGCTGAGGGTACCACCTCCCTGACCTTAAGTTTGGTGACAAGTGGAAACCATTTCCTCTGGCTTGTCAGCTGCTATCAGAGTTGAAAAGAGGCTGCACTCACGTTGGGAGGCAGATTCTGTGGCTGACTGCACAGGCTGCCTTCCCCATGAGATTGTGTCTAAAAAAAAAATACCTCCAGCGACAGGCAGGCATATGCTGGTGCCTTGGTGTGAAGGAGCTCGCACCTGTGTTTCTTGCTCTTCCCATCCCAGTTCTGGAGTGAGGGGTTAAATGATCCCAGAAGCCCTGCCAGGTTTTGATTTGCTATTGTCTCAGCTTCCTCATAGGTTGTCTTTCAATGGGACTAACAGGAAGTGGCCAGGCAAGATACAGCTTCCAAGGACACATTCCCAGCCACCCACTTCCTCCACCCAGACCCCGTCATTTCCACCAGCTCCCAAGGGTCTAATCAAATCCTGAATCCATCAATAATCAGATCCACTGATCACATCATGATCCGATGAATCCACTGATGATCAGATGTACACTGATCACATCATGATCTGATGAATCCATTCACGATCATCACCCTGATATGATTGGATCATTTCAAAATCCATCATTGACATGGGCAGAAGTGAGCCTCCCCAGTCTCCCCCAAGTTTCTCCATCCAGTCAAGTTGACCAAACAATCAGGGCTAGGACTTCTCAAGCCCTATCACTGGGAGAGGAGGGAGGGGATGTGGGAGTGGTGATGAGGAGGATAGAGAAGAGGGTTTACAAAAAATGGTGTTCAGTAGACAGAAGTGGAGGAAAAGTCCTGGAAACATTTTATTAAGAATTAGGAGACAAAACCTATAGATTCAGAGGCAAGTCAATGACAGACTGGTGGGAAGTTAGGGGGCAGAGGGTCTGCAGGTCTGGAGTCCCAGGCACTGAGCACAGGGGCAGGAAGGCAGGACATCATGTCTAGGGGCATGGGCCAAGATGGACACTGCAGTCCAGAGTGAAACTGCTCTAGGCCTCCCTGAGAAGGCAAGGAGAGGAGTCTATTCTACACAGCTCTCCACCACATGGAAAACATGCGTGTGAGCAGCTCAGGCAGCCAAAGCCATGTCCCACCCCACTTGAGATGGAGGACTGCTGGGGATCTATGGAGGACTCTTCCAAATGCAGCCCCGAAGGCCAGCACGGCAGCTGCATCCCAGCCAGGGTGCCCTGCTAAGCCTTTTCCATAAGAGCTATTGGTCCATTTGGCTGTCCTCAATGTATTACTCGGTATGTATTGATAGCACAATTGTCAGCCCAGCAAACATTTCCCATTTTAATAGTTCACATGAGATGCTTCATTATTGATCTTACAGCACTAAATAAAAATCCTTTGTCAAGGGAACATGAAATGGCTTTTAATGGACACAGCCAAATACCTGCTACTAGTTATGGGAAGAAAAATAATCAACCTGATAGAGGAGATTTGGCTTGGGGATTTTCTGGCCTTTTGGTGACACTGGATATTCCTTCCCCAGCCGACCATCCAAAGGCTGACTCTCAGTGAGAGGAGAAAGAGGAGCCATTGGCCCGAACTTTGCAATGTGCAGGTGGAATGTTTTCTATGCCTCATCTTCCATAGGTCCCCCCACCTCCGTTACAGCCCCAAATGCATGATTCTATCCCCAATAAAAGCAGCTAGGCACTGCAGACATTAACTGTTAGTGGATGGTTCCAGGATAGATCTGTTAATCTGTTAGTGGATGGTTCCAGGATAGATCCTTCCACTCCTTGGGTTTAGAGCTCTGAGTCCCTATCTCTGTTGTCCTCTTGATTTGATCAACTGGTGCATTAGGACTGCAACCAGACATCTCTGCCATCCCTTTATGTCATCTTCTTCATCTGGGAAGCATGAATAGGGTCCAAAGGCTCCTGGGTTGAAAGCTTGCTGCCATCTGGAGATGAGAGAAATGATTGGGTCATAGAGGTTCTGATTCCACCTATGGGCTCATCCACCAGACATCATAGCTGAATGAACTGTCAGGAGGCAGGGCCTTGATAAGTGATTGGATTGTGAGGGCTCTGACTCTACCAATGGGTTCATCCATCCAGGATGTCACAGCTGGGTGGGATCTGGCTCCTACTTGAAAGACAGGGATCAGGAGGCTCACAATTTAAAGCTAGCTCAGATACACACACACACACACAATTGCAATCAATAAGCAGGTTGTAGTGGCAGCTATGCATGTGGGAGTATCATACAAATAGGAAGTTCACACCAGCCCTGGCAACATGAGACCCTATTTCAAAAGTAAACACCCCATCCTTAACCTAAGCAGTAAGAACTGGGACATGGCTCAAGTAGAGCATCTGCTGAGCAGGCGAGGCCCTGTTCAAATCCTAGTACCACCACAATATAATAATAATAACTTAAGGTACCCTTGGAAAGTCTTGATCGATGTATGTTCTTCCTGGACATCTCCCCTGGGCTCCTCACTGAGGATAGGGGACAGCTTGATTTTTTGAGAAGGGATTAAGAGTTGTGCGATCTCCCTGGCCTTACTAACAAAAGACACTGAGCAGATAAATTTTACAGCAATCAATCTCATCATTAACAAGTGGTAGCCATTTTATCTCCATGATAAATCTCATCATTATAAATTGTTTCTACTCCTTATGGAGCTGTTGAGTCATAACTCAGAGCTGAGGCTACATGTGGGACTTACATAGGGCAACAACGGTCCTGGCACCTTATTTCCAAATGGAAGAAACCTGCCAAGGACTCTGGAACTTTACAAATGCAAATAGACCCCCTGAGGCAGGAGAGATGCAGAAACAAGGAAATCGTATCATTTTTAATGAATATTAAAAGTGTCAAACTCAGAAATCAGAAGAAAAAGTAGTTAGTACCCTTCTACCAACTCCATTAAGATGTCAAAACACAGCCAGGGCACCTGTGACTCACACCTGTAATCCCAGCTACTCAGCAGGCTTTAATATGAGGATCACGGTTTGAAGCCAGCCCAGGCAGGAAAGTCCATGAGACACTTATCTCTAATTAACCACCAAAAAGCTGAAAGTAGAACTGTGCCTCAAGTGGTAGAGCATCATCCTTGACCAAATGAAAAAAAAATAACTAAGGGGCAGCACCCAGGCCTTGTGTTCAAGCACCAGGACTGGCACAAAGAAGGAGGAAGAAGAGGAAGAGGACAAAGAGCAGGAGAAGGGAGGTGAGGAGGAGGAGGAAAGCTCCAGTGACTGAGGGATCCTGTATAGTTCAGACCAGAGGCAGGCTCAGCTGACTCCCTGACAGAAGGATGTTTCAGACTTTTATAAGTAGCCCAGACTGTCCTAGAACTCTTGATCTTCCTGCCTCAGCCTTGCAAGTGCTAGGATTTCTGGTGAGTGCTATCAAGCACAGACCTGCCTCCCCCCCCCTCTTCCTCAGGATGGGTCACCATAAGCAGTGAGACAGGCTGAGCCCATTCTAGCACCATCAGCAAGCGGCTCCGTGAGCTCCCAGGGAGGAGAAAGGATAAAGTATGAAGGTCACTTTGGACCCTGGATCTCCCAAGGTCACACACTGCTTAAACCAGAGTCAGGGCCCCCCAACCACAGCACCAGGAGCCCCACATTCCATAGGGCCACTAGTTCCTCTGAGCCAAATAAAGACATGTAGCGAAGGGCAGAAAAGGGATGTCTGTGTCAGGTAATGGATAATGACAGCTCTTCTGTATGTCTTCGGCCATCTTTGGAGAGAGATGTTTGCTTTAGGTTCAACAGAAAGAATCAGGGCGGGAGGAGAGGAGGCAAGCAGAGGCAAAGCAGGGCCTGGTCACCAGTACGTTCAGAACTGGCCAAAGGTGGCTTCAGAAGTGGACTGACAGTTCGTGGTCTTAGGAGAGGTCAGGTGGTGATCCATGGTCTCAAGAGGGGTCAGGTGATGAGCAGCTGCACCTGGCTCTTCGGATGTGAGGAGCCAGGGCCCTGCTGGTCATTGTGAAGGATGATGCCTACCAACTGCCATGGCCACGGTGCTCCAGAATCTATACCCACTGTCACTCCATGGCCACACTCTCCTAACTCCTGACACACTGCCATGGGTCAGTCAGAGCACTTCTGATTCCCCAAAAGGTGACCATCTTCCTTGATAGCTGTTTGCGGCCATGGGCTCTGACCACCAAGCTCACCCCAGTCTCAGCCCCCCTGTGTGACCCTGGTTCCCATCACCAACCCCTGCACATGGAGTTTCTTCTGGGCAGAGCTCACCCCTTCTCCCCGGGCAGTGGCTCCGAGGACCCCATCCGGGCACAATGGATACACTAAGCAGACACTGAAATGCATGGGCTGGTTTTCCACAGACCTCATTTATCCTAATGGAGCACTAATAACCATGTTTTAAATGTGAATACTGTACTATGTGTCTCCATTAGCTTGCTGTGAGCAGCGAGCAAATGAAGGACAGGATTTCAGGGCATAGAAGGATGGGGAGTAGAGGAAGAAGGAAGCCCCCTGGTGGGGGAGGGAGAGTCTCAAGAGAGCAACTTGGAAAATTCCTGGGTTTCATTACTCTAACCTCGGGGCCTCAAGGACCTCCTGTCCTTACAGGAACTGCCAGTCTCAGCAAGTTCTCCAGCTGCTGTTTCTTGAAAGTGCATCTTAATACCAAAAATGTCCCTTAGCAGGGCTAAGAACAAAGAGGTCTCCAGGGGCCCATTCACTCACCCGCTGGCTTGGGGCTGGGGGGGCGGGGAGGGTGCTGTTTCATCTCTGCTATTGCATTAAAGCAGGTAGAAAAGAAAACGGTGGCAAAGAGTGGGCCTCTGTTCTAACTGTGTGTGTGTATATGATTGCTCCCCACCCCATCACCCCAAGCAAAGCTTCATTACTTAGTGGGGATAAAAAAAAAAAAAGCTAGATCAACCTAAAAATAGTCAATAATTACTTTGCAAATGGTTTCAGAGAGCAATTATGCCATTAGTCCAAGTGCCTTTGACTTCAACGAGTTCTCTCAGGCTCTCCACACTGGGAAAGGAGGCTCCAGAGGAGCATAAATGAGTGGCAGGAGACCACAGCATGACTGCCATCCCTACGTACATACACAGGGGCACAACATCCTGCAGAATCCCCCATGGGAAGGAGACCAGCAGTGGCTCCAAGTGACAGCCCAGTAGGGGTCTCAGCCCCTGGGAATATCTGGCCACAGGACAAAGAAGGTGCCATAGGTGCCCTGCCCCCAACACAACTCTTCCATCATCCAGTAACTGGTCTTGGCTGTTCCCACAAACTGAAGCTCAAATACGCACATATATATGTGTATATATATACATAAATATGTATATGGCACATACATATATATGTAGATATATATGCATATATCCTGTAATTTTGCAATTCCAGCCACTAGGGTGGTGGAGTTAGGAATTTGGCTCTCCTGAGACATAGACAGACACTGACACTGCTCACTGCCCCCAGAGCTCGGCACATGTGGCAGGATGGGAGGGATCCAAGCAGATGTTCACCCCCTGCATCATGGGCAGGGAGTTTGTTACATGGAGTACCAACTGTTGAATGTTGGGTGCTACAATCATAGTATCTATTTATGTGGTAATCTCCAATCATGCATCTACCTAATCAGTGCAAATAAGGTGGCACAACCACACTACCTTGGCTACTAAGATGGGAGCCTATCACCACCAATCCATCCACCCACCCATTGATTGGTTTGGGCTAGCTGTCCTCTGGAAACCAGTGTTTTACACCCCAGATCCAAACCACAAGAGCTCCACTCCAAATAAAGGGACACGGTGAGGGGCATGTAAAGGACAATTCTTCCATGGTGGCGATGGGGTGGAAAACAGCTTGGGCACATCATCAGCTATTTTTGGTGTACAGACATTTGCCTTCAGTTAAATAAGGAGACTTTGGCTGGGAATGTGGCTTAGTGGTAGGGTGCTTGCCTAGCATGCATGAAGCCCTGGGCTTGATTCCTCAGCACCACATACACAGAAAAAAACAAAAGCAGTGCTGTGGCTCAAGTTATAGTACACTAGCAAAAGAAGCTCCAGGACAGTGCCCAGGCCCTGAGTTCAAGCCCCAAGACTGGCAAAAAATAAAAAATAAGGAGACTTGAGGACAAAGGTATGCCAAGTTAAAATGGCCACCAGTCCCTGTGTGGCCTAGGTGGTGATCATTCTGGTCCTTGTTTCTGGTGGATTCTGGAGAGGCATGATGGCTGTCTCAGCTGGTCAGGATGAGCATATCCTGTGTCCTGTGGGGTGATCTGTCCTGAGGAGCTCTGCTGGCCCTCAGTGGTGGCTTCATCCCTTGTCAAATTATCAATTTGTCTGGTCCTTCCTGAACCCTAAAGTGATTGCAAAGCAATGGCTGGAAAAATGGTTCAGAGCAGAGACACATACAACATGAGTTAGAGGTATGAGACTCTGCCCCCACTTTTAGTTCATTTGTGGGCCCAACAAAAGTGGCTTTGAAGCAACTGTCACTTGATGCACAATGAGAATTAGTCATTTTTCTTTTTTCTTTTTGGCTGGTCCTTGGGCTTGAACTCAGAGCCTGGGTGCTATCCCTTCACTTTTTTTGCTCAAGGTTAGTGTTCTACCACCTGAGCCACAGCTTCACTTCTGGCTTTTAGGTGGTTATTTGGAGATAAGAACTTCATGGATTTACTTGCCCAGGATGGCTTCGAACTTCGATCCTCAGATCTCAGCCTCCTGCATAGCTAGGATTACAGGGCACCAGGGCGAGCAGAATCACACACACACACATACATATACATACACACACACACACACACACACACACACACACACATTTAAATGGGCTTGTCTGAAATGTTTTGCGGGCCATACTGAGGTTGTACTTAGGGCCTCATGCCACACCCAAGCTCTCTTCACTCCAATTATCTTTGAGATGGGGTCTCAACCAATCAGCTGGCCTGTCATAGTCAGTGGCCCAGGCCATGCAGGCCACTTCCCAAACTCCTGAAAACCTCCTTTAACCCTCCACGGACACCATCTGAGGGCTTCCTATACCGAAGAAACTGATCCTTTCTCTCTCAGCTGCACATTTGAGTGATCAAGCTGAGCAGGACTCAACTTCCCACAGCTCCATGGAAGGCAGCCTGGGAGACTACTTCCCACCAGTGGCCTCAGAGGGGCCCTGAAGCAGCAATGCCCTTCTGGCCACACCCCCACACAAACCCCTCTGAGAATGTCTCTTTCCCCTCCCTGTCAAAATCCTCCTGGGGCTTGACAGGAAAACCCTCCAGGGGCTTGACTTGTCAGTGTGAGCTATAATCCCAGGCAGGCCTGGAGTCTAAGCTAAATTGCTCGTGCCACTGTGATGATGAACTCATTCTGCAGGGAATTGGAAATCAATTTTTGTCATCATCCAACAGAGTTCCTTTATCAAGCAGTTCCTGATAATGCAACCGACAAGGAGCTGAAGGGAAACATGGAAATGGGGGGAGGGGCGGGAGGAAACAAGCCTCCGTGTGTGTACATGTGTGTGCATGAACTGTGTGTTTGTGTCTGTGCACATGTGTATATGGATGTATATATGCTCATGTGCATGTGTGCATGCTTGTGTGTGCATACATGTGTTTGCGTGTGCTTGCATGTTGTATGTGTGTATCCCAAAACACACCCTGATCCAATGCTATCCCATGTGCTCCTCATTCTCCCATCTGTAACATAACACCTGAGGCAATTGGCCTACAGGATGAAAGGTTTCTTTTTGTTCTGGCCCACTTGGCCCTGTTGCTTTGGGTTGTGGAGGGGTAGAACACCTGGTGGAGATCACCAGGTGGGGCAAAATGGCTTCACCCCCACTGGAGACAGACAGAGGAAAAGCAGGGCCAGGCCCCTAACAGCCCCTGCCCGGCCAAGTTTCAATGACCTCACTTCCTCCCTGTGGACCACGCCCCCATTAGCCTTCCTTCTCTAGGCCACACCCCTATGGCCTTACTTTCTTCTCTAGACCCCAATGCTCTTACTTCCTCCCTCTAGGCCACGACTCAAATGCATGGGGTCTCTAGGCCACTTTTCCAATACCATCACTTCCGCCTCTAGGCCGTGCCTCTTACAGGTTCCACTGCCTGCCCATGGTGTGGGGCTGCTGGCCAAGCTGTCAGCCCTGGGCCTTTTCGGGACTGGGACTCAGTCCTTGCCCATACTCCCCAAGGGGCACCTGAGTCTTGTGGCCCACGCCCAGCCCACCGCAGAGCTGGTGTCTGGAAGCCAGCTGGGCTGCCTTGGCAAGCATCTACGCCCCATGCCCCACTGCTCCTGGGAAGCGGGGCAGGGCCGGACGCCAACTGTCTGGGCCCATATCATTTCAACTACCAGCTGAGAACCCTGAAGCCCAAGGCCAAGACATCAGCCAGGGTCAGCCAGGCTAGGAGCTGCAGGGACAGTGCCCAGGCGCTGAGTTCAAGCCTCAGGACTCGTCCCCATCCCTCTGTGCCCACAACTAATCTTCCCTAAGGTTCATTAGCTGCTGCACTTGTTACACAATCCTGTAGAACTGTGCTCATAGTAGGTCTGCAAGGAATATCCATGACTCAATAAAGAAGAGACCAGGCTGCAAAAATAAAAAATAGCAATACACACAGGGCCAGGGCCAGCCTTGGCTGTTCCACCCACACACCCACACCCACACACCCACCTACCCACACACACACCCACACCCACACCCACACCCACCCACACACACACACACACGCACACGCACACGCACACGCACGGCTAAGCCTTCCAGCCTCCTGAAGCAAAATCTGTAACCCAATAATGTCAGCCCCAACAGGGGGGATGAATTTGATCCAGGAAAAATACCATCCCTGGCAACCCTGAAGAATATTAAGGTCTTAACAGCCCGCGGTTTAGAATTGTCTTGAAAGGCAAGCTGGAAATAATTACACACCTGTTACTCAAAACTCAGCAGTAAAAAGGAATTTACATGAGTGCATAAATTACCTTCCCAGCGATATAAATTAGGATTTGAGTGCAGGCTGAGATTTCCCAGGATGTCAAGCAGCTGGGGCCCATCCCCCAGGCACCAGAGGACCTCAGCTGAGGGGGGATCTAAAGGCCACTGTCACCAGCCCTGCTGGAAGGTTCCATGGCTCCACAGACCACCCTTGGAGAGGAGTGCTGGCCCCGAAAGTCCAGCCTGAGCTTGGCAGAGAACAAAGCAGTCTTCTTCCCTCTCCTCCAGTCTCCCTTGGACAGAGATTCCCCCAGGGTTTTTTACAGCTCTATGTTCACATTATCTACACTTCCCTTACGGATGCTGGGGACTGTTTCCTGTGGTTCGAGCTACCATGATGATACATGAGGTGGGCTGGTTTAGAAGACATGGAAGTTTCTTTCTCCAGCATTCAAGGTCAAGGGCAAACTTGCTGCACCAGGCCATGGCAGAAGATGCCAGATCAGAGAGCAGGACCTAGGTGAACCTCAACCTCAGGAGCCCTCCTGCCATACCTGACCAACTCTGTTCCATTAATCCACACCACAGACCCACTCTCCTCACTTGGGATTCAGTTCCCACCTTCAAACCTCAGCCATGACACCAACTGCCACTGGTCTGACTCGTGGCAAGCATGGACCAAGCAGTTTGGAATCCCAGACTGTCTTTGCAGGAGCTTTGGAGTCTGCAGAGGCATTTCCACTGGCCCTCCTTGGGTCTGCAGGAAGCATTCCCATTGGTCCTCCTTGGGTCTGCAGGAGAAATGCCCATTGGCCCTCCATGGGTGAACAAGAGGTATTCCCATTGGCCCACCTTGGGTCTGCAGAGGCATTCTTATTGGCTCCTCTTGGGCACACACCCACCTCCTGGACCACTCTTTTTATTGTTTGTTTGTTTATGTGGTGCTGAGGAATGGAACCCAGGGCTCATGCAGGCTAGGCAAGTACTCTACCACTGAGCCACCTTCCCAGTCCCCAATCACTCTTGAGAGGGGCTGGAGTGCTGTGATTGGCTGGGCTTAGGTCACATGCCCCTCACTGGTGATGCTGGTGACGGGAAGAATGGTTTTGTGCCACCACAAAGGTGAAGAAAGGGGACAGGACAACACCCAGAGGAAATGGGGCTGGGCCTGAGGCAATGGTGAAGCCAGGTGTTCGGGGCATCAGTGAAGAAGGCAGCACAGGCCTCTACCCTGTGGCTGGGTCCTTCCCCCTGCCATGGCCACAACCTGGGGCCTGCCTGGTCTGAGGCAGCCAGTCTCTCTCCCAGGGAGCCTGGTGAGTCAGAGAGTAGCCCTGAGCTTGGGCAGGGGGTTTGACCTTCAGCAGATCCTCAGGATGCCCCGGGACAGAGCCACTTGGAAGGCCATCCAGGTAAGCCCAAGGCCCTGTATGCATTGCCAGTGGAAGGGCAGACCGTGGTGTGAACTTCCTGGGAAGCTCTGCACAGAGCTGGGGGCCTGTGAGCTGGGTCCAAAGGGGCAGACTGGACGTCTTAGTAGGGGTTACTTACAGAGCAGGAGACAGCTATGAGCCCCTAGCCTGTACCACCCAGAGAGTCATCACGAGGACCCTGGAAGACAGACACACATATACTACTACCCCTAAATTCTCCTGTGACTCTGTCTTTAACAGAATCTAGGTCAGAGCACCACCTAGTGTCAAGCCCGCAGAGTAGCTGCAGGTGGAATATGGGATGGCCTGCTTGCTGTCACCCAGGATCCAGCCAAGGGAAGGAGGTCTTGTGTGCTGCAGTTCACCTGGTCCAACAGCTAAGTAATGACTTGCTACAAGATGGTGTTACTCCAACTCCAGCAAGGACAGGACCTATACACCTAGAGATCAGTGCTGTGACCTGGAGCTCAGCACTCCTCATGGATAAACAAACCCCTAAGGGTTCACCTAGCCTCACAGAACAACCTCTCTGGGAAGAGAAGGCTGGATGGTGAATCCAAATTCAGAGGTGCAAGATAAGCAGAGCTTAGTTAAGGTCATGCCAAGGACATGACTGCAGTGAGTCTAGATTCCTTCCTGAAACCCATCTGCAAAAGGGGAGAGGGGCTGAGCACATCAGGGCACACCTGTCATCCCATTTACAGAGAAGACATAGGTAGAAGGATCTCAGTCGGAGGCTGACACTGGGCAAAATTGCAAGGACTTTCTGAAAAAGTATCTATAGCAGCTGGGCACTGGTGGTTCAAGCTTTTCATTCTAGCCAATCAGGAAGCTGAGATCTGAGGATCACGTTTCAAAGCCAGCCCGGGCAGGAAAGTCCGTGAGCTCTTAACTCCAATGAAACAACAGGAAGCCAGAAGTGGTGCTGTAGCTCAAGTGGTAGAGTGCTCACCTTGAGCTGAATAGCTGAAGGACAATCCCCACGCCCAGAGTTCAAGCCCCACAACTGACCAAAAAAAAAAAAAAAACTTAATTAAAACTGTTGCTGGTGTGCCAGTGCTTCCTGCCACCATCCCCAGACTTCACCCCACCAGTCCCTAGAGAGATACCAATTATCTCCCCGGAGGATGTGAAGTGTTCAACACGCTCTCTCCTAAATGACACGAATCTTTAACATATTATACCTAAAAAATAAATTCATATAGCACTTTTCTGAGAAAAAGAAATGCTCCAAGTTTGGATGGATGGATGGATGGATGGATGGATTGTGGACAGATGGAGGATGAATTGATGCATGAACGGATGGTAAAGAGGAGGATAAGGGATGGAGGGTAGAAAGATGGATGATAGATGAATTGAGTGGGTGAATGGATGGATGGGTGGATTGTGGATGGATGAGCATGGATGATAGATGGATAGATTGGGTGGGTGGATGGATGATGTGTAGATATTGGATGGGTGAATGGATTATGGATGACTGATGAGTAAATGGGATTGGATTAATGATGGATGGATGGGTGGATGGACAGATGGTGGAGAGATGGATGAGGGATGGATGGGTAGATAGATGGATGATGGATGGATGAATTGACGGGTGGTAGATGGAAATATATTTGGTCTTTGCTCCTTTTAGCACAGAACTTCAAAAATCTTCTTTAAGAAGATATTAAAGTGAATCATGTTTTGATGGTGAGATTCTTACTAAGCCATCTTGACAGGATTCTTGCTATATCTGGGTGATGTAAGGATGAGCAAACCACCTGGAGAGACTTCAGAAAAGCCCCTAAACTTTGGTGCCATTGGGTTATTATGGGGGAGCACTGCCACCTAGTGTCCAAAGAGGTGAAGAGCAGGAGCCTGAAGAGACCATGAAATGGTCAAAGCAGGGTGGTGGCCCCACCAAAAAATCTAATGATACACTTCTTGCCATGTTGTGTGTGTGTGTGTGTGTGTGTGTGTGTGTGTGTGTGTGTGTGTGTGTGTGTGTGTGTGTGTGTGTGTGTGTGTGTGTGTGTGTGTGTGTGTGTGTGTGTGTGTGTGTGTGTGTGTGTGTGTGTGTGTGTGTGTGTGTTCTGAGCCATGAATTCAGGGCATGGGTGCTGTTCCTGAGCTTTTGTGTTCAAGACTAGTGCTCTACCACTCAGTCCACAGCTCCACTTTCAGCTTCTTTGGGTGGCTAATTGCAGAAGAGTCTCACAGACCTTCCTGCCCAGGCTGGCTTTGAAAAGTGATCCTCAGATCTCAGCATCCTGAGTAGCAAGGATGACAGAAATGAACCTTGCTTTTGCCACCTTTTAATATTTGCAATTGGTTACATTTTTTATTTACTTTGTTAATTTAGAGGTGATATACAGTGGGATTACATTTACATTCACCAGGTAATAAATACATTTCCTTACATAGAGTATCATCTGTTTCCCTCATCCTCTCCCATTCCCTCTCTTCTATCTGCACCCACGAGTTGCATAGTTGGCTTTCATCCATGTTTAGTACACTCCACTGCCACACTTTTTCACCCTTTTCCCTCAGATTCTATGCCCTCCCCTCCCTTTCCACAGATGTTCATGTGAATACACTATCTATAAGGTAAAGAACACAGAGTCATCATATAAATAAAAAAACTAAGAAAAAAGATAGTTATTTCCATATCTTTGGAGTTCATTTCAGTATGTGTATTATATAAATAAAAAGAGGTGCTTGGGTATTTGAGACTAATAGATTATAGGAGAATTATTTCATAGTCTATGAGATCTGGTTCTATTAAATATTGACCCATGTATCTTACAATAAATATATATTTTAAAAATGACCCATGGCAGCTTTAGAATGTCCTTGTTTGTGATCATTTAGGTAAATGCCCAAAAGTGGGATTGCTGGGTCATAGGGAAGTTCTATGTGGAATCTTTTGAGGAACCTCCATACTGCTTTCCAAAGTGGTTGAACAAGTTTACACCAGACACCAGACCAACAATGCAGTAAGGTTCCCTTCTGTCCACATCCCTCCAGCATCTGTTGTTATTAAAGTTCCTGATTATAGCCATTTTAACTGGGGTGAGGTAGACGAGCAGAAAAGATCAGAAAAGTTGATGTTATGCAAAATGACTCCAAGATAAGGATTCAAATGTTTTTTTTTTTCTTTTCTTGGGATTGTTACATAAGATGAGTTCTTTATTGCTTTGTACGTCCCTCCCCCACAGTATAACCCCTGCTTTCACTCTATTTGATGTTGGTATAATTTGTGAAGAGGAAAGGAAAAAACAAATCATTTAACTCTGGATACAGGAGGACCCACTGCTACAATGATATGTACAAGTCGTTATGTTGAAAAATGAACTTTACAACTTTGGCTGGTGTGGGGGGAGGGGGAGTGGGGGTGTGGGGGTAAGTAGGGATGGGAAGGGGAAAAAGGAGGAGGCAACAATTCTTGATAAGAAATGTACTCGTTACCCTGCCCATGTAATTGTAACCCCTCTGTACAGCATTTTCACAATAATTTTAAAAATGACCCATGGTTTGCCTCATTTGTAAGAACTACAATATGTCTATGATATTCTGTAACAAGCTCTCAATACCCCAAATTGCTAAGTGCATAGGACCACATATAATGAAACATAACAACATGAACTCCAGGAATCAGAAAGAAGAGGCTCTTTTCATATCTTGTATGTAGTTATTATTTTTTTCCTCTTATAGTTTTCTGTACCTTGTGTCTTTTATATAAATTTATTCATTCTTTGGAAAAGAAAGGGAATCACAGAAAAAGCAGGACAAAGGATGAAGTAATGCAACATTAATACTCACTTGGCACTAAGTTGGAAATGAACCTTACAACTGTGGGGAAGGGGACTAGGGATGGGTAACATGGAGAAATAGGGATGGGTTAACACTATTTAAAAACAAATGTATCCATTACCTTACTTATGTAAGTGTATACCCCAGATCATCATCTTTTCAATAAAGATAAAAAATTTAAAAAATGTTTTCCTAAAAAGTCAATTCAGCCAAAGGACACTGGATGGAATCTGCACAAGTTAAAGTAACAAGATTATTGCATGCCAAATTCAGTGCCAGAGTTCTTTTTTTGGGGGGGGGTCCGGTCGTGGGGCCTGAACTCTGGGCCTGGGCGCTGTCCCTCAGCTCTTCAGCTCAAGGCTAGCACTCTACCACTTGAGCCACAGCACCCCTTCCGGCTTTTTTCTTTTTGAGTATGTGGTGCTGAGGAATCGAACCCAGGGCCTCGGGCATGCAAGGCAAGCGCTCTACCACTGAGCCACCTTCCCAGCCCTCAGTGCCAGAGTTCTAACAGGCACTAAGTATCCTGGTGCCAGTGGCTCACACCTTTAATCCTAGCTACTCAGGAAGCTAAAATCTGAGGATCACCATTCAAAGTCAGCCTGAGCAGGAAAGTCCATGAGACTCTTATCTCCCAAAAAACACCAGAAAATGGGAAGTGGCACTGTGGCTCAAGTGGCAGAGCCCTACCCTTGAGCTGAAGAGTTTGGGTCAATGAGGCCCAGAGTTCAAGCCCCACCACTGACAAAAAGAAAAAAAAAAAGAAAACTGGTACTAAATAAATACTAGAGCCCCTAATTCCTTTGAGGTCCTTTGATACCCTCTTGTTACATGCGATCTTTGGGGAATGATACTGTTTTCCAAAACAGTGGCTCATGGGTCATCGGAATCAAAATCATATGAAAAGCTTGTAAAATGAACATTGTCTCAGTCCCAGACAAGAGATGCATTTGTCTGTATCTAGAGAAATAACCTCTCTGTAACAGTCTGGATCTTAGACTCCCTCTGCGTTCCATTACTTCTGGTTGGAGCTGTACTGCAAAAGATGCTACTCGCTGAGCAAGCCATTAAGAACAGTGTCTTCAAATTCACACATTATGGCTGTCCTCATGAGCTACACTCATATGACTGAGATTTCAGAGGCCAGAGAATGACTAAGATACAAAAGCAAAAACTTTTGGCAGGAAAAACTCATAAATACACAAAGTCCTCTACAGACAGACAACAGGAAAAGCTGGAAGTGGGAATACTGGGTAAGGCCTTGGTCCTTACACACCTTACACAAGAGACCAACACAAAACTGAGGCTAGGAAGCACTGCTCTGACAGTTCAAATCAGCAGTTTACAAGAAGTGGCACTGTGGCTCAAGTAGTAGATTGCTAGCCTTGCACAGGACAAGCTGAGGGACAGCGCCCATGCCCAGAGTTCAAGCCACATGATCGCCAAAGAAAAAAAATCCTCTGTTTACTCACACAAAATGAGATGCTACTTTTTTTTTTTTTTTTTGTGGCTCAAGCGGTAGAGTGCTTGCTTTGAGCTGAAGAGTTGAAGGACAGTGCCCAGGCCCAGAGTTCAAGCGCCACAACCAACAACAACAACAACAAAAAAGAAGAAGACCACTGAGGTTAAAAGTCGATATAGAAGCCCAGCAATGGTGGCTCACACCTTATATAATCCTAGCTACTCAGGAGGCTGAGATCTGAGGATCACAGTTCAAAGCCAGCCCGAGCAGGTAAATCCGTGAGACTCTTATCTCCAATAAACCACTAGAAAACAGGAAGTGGTGCTGTGGCTCAAGTGGTAGAGCTTTTGCCTTGTGCTGAAGAGCACAGGGACAGCTCTCAAGCCCAGAGTTCAAGCCCCATGACCAAACAAAAAAAATCTATAGAAAGAATTATCAAATGTGATTATAGACCAGGCACTGATGGCTCACACCTATAATCCTAGCTACTTAGGAGGCTGAGATCTTAGGATCATGTTCAAAGTTAGCCCAGGCATAAAAGTCCCCAGGAGACTTTTATCTCCAATTAACCACTCAAAAGCCAAAAGTGGCACCTTGTTAAAGTGGTAGAGGACTAGCTTTGAGGCAAAGAGCTCAACGACAGCACCTAGGCCCTGAGTTCAAACCCCACTACCAAATAATTATAATAATAATAATAATAACCATAACCTAAATTGCTAACAAAAAGCAATATTGCTTTACAAACACTCATCTGAGCCAGGCACCGGTGGTTCACTTCTGTAGTCCTAACTACGTAGGAGCCTGAGGTCTGATAATAATAGTTCAAAGCAAGCCCCACAAGGAAGGTCTCTGAGATGCTTATCTCCAATTAACCACCTAAAAACTAGAAGTGAAACTCTGCCTCAAAGTGGTAGAGTACTGGCCTTGAACAAAAAAGCTCAGGAACAGTTCCCAGGTCCTGAGTTCAAGACATGACCAATGACCAATGGAAAAAGAAAAGAAAAGAAAGCACGAGAGACAGAAGGGTAGGGAGGAAGGGAGGGAGTCAGGAAGGGAGGGAGGGAAGGAGAGAGGGAGGGAGGGAGGGAAGGAAGGGAAGAAGGAAGAAGGAAGGGAGGGAGGGTGGGAGGGAAGAAGGGAGGGAGGGAGGGAGGGAGGGAGGGAGGGAGGGAGAAAAATCTCATCTAAGCATTTTAAACATATAAATTTAATCTTCTTTCTTTGCCAGTTCTAGGACTTGAACTCAGGGCATGTGCACTGTCGCTGAGCTTCTTTTGCTCAAGGATAATACTCTATCACATGAACCACAGTACGACTTCTGGCTTTTTCGTTTATATGGTACCTGCTGAGGGATCAAACCTAGGGCTTCATGCATGGTAGGCAAACACTCAACCATTAAGCCACAGTCCCAGCCTCATAAATTCAATCTTTTTAACGCTGCTAGATAGATACCTGTTAGAGAGATACCATTATGACCCTGATTTACAAATCAGGAAAATAAGGTCATTTGCCCTACTTAACAGGACTAATATTAGACAAATTGAATTCATACTTCACAGTTTGGCTCCATGATATGTCATTTTAACCTATAATGCCTTTCTGGAAGAAAAGAAATAATTAAAGGAAATAAAAGTAGACATTCTGAAGAAAATAATTCAATGTGTGTTCAATGCTGAAAAATATCAGACAATGGAGTTGGGAGAGACCCTCCAGCCAGGTGCCAGTGACACACACTAAATCCTAGCTATTCAGGAGGTTAAGATCCAGATCATCAAGGTTTGAAGCCAGCGTGGGGAGGAAAGTCCTAGAGACAACATCTCCAAAATAGCCAGAAAAAAGCCAGTCTGGAGGCATGGCTCAAGCAGCAGAATGCCAGCCAAGCATGCATAAGGACTTGAATTCAAACCTCAGCACAGATAACAGTTCCTCTAATGAGAACTGTTTAAACTCCAAGTCTCATTCAAGCCAGGCATCCTCCCACTTAAGCTATACCATAGATGGGATCACAGATATGCACCACCATGCCAGGCTTATTGACTAAAAAGGAGTGGCACTGTGGCTCAAGTGATAGAGTGCTAGCCTTGAGATGAAGAGCTGAGGGACAGCGCCCAAGTCCAGAGTTTAGGCCCCACTACTGGACTCAAAAAAAAAAAAAAAAAAAGAATCAACTCAACAAGAGAAAGAACATGTCAACATAAAGATTGGGGGGAGGGGTATGGTCATGGGCCTTGAACTCAGGACCTAGGCATTGTCCCTGAGCTTTTTGTGCTCAAGGCTAGAACTCTACCACTTTGAGCCACAGCTCCACTTGCAGTTTTCTGGTGCCTTATTGGAGTTATCTCATGGCTTTTCCTGTCCAGGCTGGCTTCCAATCATGATCATCAGATCTCAGCCTCCCAAATTGCTAGGATCACAGGTGTGAGCCACAGGCCCCCTGCTGACATAAGAATTGTATCAAATGTTCATAGAAGTCAAAAGTGGAAACAAAGCAGAGGCCTGGTGGCTCACACCTGTAATCCTAGCTACTCAGGAGGCTGAGATTTAAGGATCGCTGTTCAAAGCCAGCCCCAGTAGGAAAGTCCATGAAACTCTTATCTCCAATAAGCCACCAGAAAACCGAAAGTGGTGCTGTAGCTCAAGTGGTAGAGCAAGCTTAAGAGTTGACGGACAGTGCTCAGGCCCAGAGTTCAAGCCCCATAATTGACAAAAAAAAAAAAAAAAGTGGAAACAACTCAAACACCTACTAACTACTGAATAGATAACCAAAATGTAGTATATCCATACCATAGAATGTTCAGCAATAAAAAGAAGTAACATTTTAGCCGGGCGCTGGTGGCTCACGCCTGTAATCCTAGCTACTCAGGAGGCTGAGATCTGAGGATCGCGGTTCAAAGCCAGCCCGGGCAGGAAAGACTGTGAGACTCCTATCTCCAATAAACCACCAGAAAACCGGAAGTGGCGCTGTAGCTCAAGTGGTAGAGCGCTCGCCTTGAGCTGAAGAGCTGAGGGACAGCGCCCAGGCCCAGAGTTCAAGCCCCATGACCGACAAAAAAAAAAAAGAAAAAAAAGAAGTAACATTTTGATACAGGCTACAACATGATAAAGCTCAAGAATATGTCCAGTGAAAGAAGACAAATACTACATATTCCATGATATGAATTAGAATCTGTTAAAAGACAAATGTATATGTTACTGGTAGTTTAAATAATTTTTTTTCAAATTCTAGAATTATGAAGAATACTGTAGCCACTAATAATATGAAAGATTTCTAGTCATTTTCCCTTTCCTAACTAAAAAAGAATGAAACTAATGTGAACTATTGTACCATTAATATATTAATACTTTTGTAGGAAAAAGTCTGGACAAATATTTCCCAAAATATTATTGGCAGTAAACTCTAAGAAGTAGGATTACATTCAAACATGTATACCATCTAGATCTATCCTTGCCAAATTAAGTATGAGAAAAGACTATCCCCTCCCAACCCTCATGATGCTTCTGCAGTTTGTATCTGCCATTACTGTGGTTTAAACTCAGGGCCTTTCAGCATCCCTCAGCAATCTCCTCCTCACACTGGTAATATATTACTTGAGCCATACCTCTGCTTCCAGCTTTTTGCTGGTTAACTGGGCGGGGTAGGGGGAGGTTGGGAAGGTATGGGAAGGGGAAACAAAGGAGGAGGCTACAATGCTTGATAAGAAATGTACTCATTGCCGGGCGCTGGTGGCTCACGCCTGTAATCCTAGCTAGTCAGGAGGCTGAGATCTGAGGATCGAGGTTCAAAGCCAGCCCTTGCAGGAGAGACTGTGAGACTCTTATCTCCAATAAACCACCAAAAAACCGGAAGTGGCACTGTAGCTCAAGTGGTAGAGCGCTCGCCTTGAGGTGAAGAGCTGAGGGACAGCGCCCAGGCCCAGAGTTCAAGCCCCATGACCGACAAAAAAATAAAAAGAAATGTACTTATTATCTTGCCCATGTAATTGTAATTCCTCTATACAGTGTTTACAGAATAAATTTAAAACAAATAAAGAATATAAATAAATAAACGTCTCATGGATTTGACTTCCCAAGCTGACTCTGAACCACATTTATCAGATCTCAGCCTCTTGAGTAGCTAAGATAATAGACATTAGCCACTTGCACCTGGCTTGTAGAATATCTTTTTTAAAAGATTTTATTTATTTATTTATTTATTTGTTTGTTTGTTTGTTTGTTTGTTTGTTTGTTTTCGGTCATGGGCCTGAACTCTGGGCCTGGGCCCTGTCCCTGAGCTCTTCAGTTCAAAGCTAGCACTTTACCATTTGAGCCCCAGCGCCACTTCTGGCTTTTTCTGCTTATGTGGTGCTGAGGAATCGAACCCAGGGCCTCATGAATGCAAGGCAAGCAATATACTGCTTAGCCACCTTCCCAGGCCCTAGAATATCTTTTAAATAAATTATTTTGAAAACAGAATTAAATATACAGAATATAATCCCCAATTATTTTAGATTTAGCAGAATTTTTCTGTTATGTGACTATAAAAGTTCTACATAGCCAGGTGCCAGTGGCTCACGCCTGTAATCCTAGCTACTCAGGAGGCTGAGATCTGAGAATCCACGGTTCAAATCCAGTGCAGACAAGAAAGTCCATGACACTCTTATCTCCAATTAACCACCAAAAAAACAGAAGTGGTGCTGTGGTTCAAGTGGTGGAGCACTAGTCTTGAGCTGAAGAGCTGAGCGACAGCGCCCAGGCCCAGAGTTCAAAGTCCCACGACTGACAAAAAAAAGTTCTACATATATAGGTTCAATTTCTGTACTTACCTTTTTTAAAACTATATTTAATAGAAAGTTAAATTCTCCTCAAGGGCCCAGTTTTGTAATACCTTAGAATACTGTACTCCACCTACCATAGGTGAATGAACTAAAATTAATCACCTTACTCAAAGGTATAAAGGAATCTATGATACAAAAAAGATGAAGCAAGCTGGGCGCTGATGGCTCACACCTGTAATCCTTGCTATTCAGGAGGCTGAGATCTGAGGATCTCGGTTCAAAGCCAGCCAAGCAGGAAAGTCCATGAGACTCTTACCTCCAATAAACCTCCAGAAAACTAGAAGTGGTGCTGTGGCTCAAGTGGTAGAGCATTAGCCTTGAGCTGAAGAGGTGAGGGACAGCACCCAGGCCCAGAGTTCAAGCCCCATGACCAACAGAAAAAAAAATCTCATTCTACCTTCAAATGATGCAATTAAATGCATCTTCTCAAAATGTAAACTGAGAGATAAAGTACAAGAGCAATTAACAGTAGAGCTAAAACTAAAAGAATGCTTAAGCAGAAGCAATTAGGGCTACTGAGATGAACAAGAGAAATTAGAATCACAGACATTATGGCAAAATAAAATAATGGCCAAACCCAAGTGGAAATAAGCAGAGACACAAGTAAAAGATTTAGAGTAATGGAAAAGAAGAACCAAAGCTCTAGTCTCAGGACAAACTTCACATACACAGAGTTAATAAAGTTCACAAAGAAGCATAATAATCCCTATAGAATCTCTGGACCCAGAGCTATGTTTATAAGCCATCATCCTGTTTGCTCCATTTCAAGATATTTTTACTTCCTTTATGCTTCCATCAAAATTCTTCCAATTAGCTCTGACAGTCACAATTACTTGTTCCTTGCAACGAATAGCATTTTTCAACTAAAAAAAAGAGACTGGAGGCTTACCTTTGAGTATCACCAGTGGCACTATTTGAAGAGTTTACACTCATGGTAAGTCTTGCAACTCCTTAAAAATACCCCACTGTTTCTTAATGATATAGTTCTTTATTGGCGATTGAAATTGTTCAAGATGTCTGTGTTACAGGTTAGGTGGACTAAAGTCTGTTAATATAATAAACAATACAACAGCAAGTTTATATTTGAATCCTGAAAGAACTGATTATTTTTCTTTGGATCTATAGGCTGGTTGCTAATTTTTTTTAAATTATTGTATAACAAACAAGGGATTTTTTATTTTTTTTTATTTATTTTTTTTTTGGTCCGGTCGTGGGGACTGAACTCTGGGCCTGGACACTGTCCCTCAGCTTTTTCAGCTCAAGGCTAGCGCTCTACCACCTGAGCCACAGCACCACTTCCAGCTTTTTACTTTTTGCTTATGTGGGGCTGAGGAATCGAACCCAGGGCCTCATGTATGCAAGGCAAGCGCTCTACCACTGAGCCACCTTCCCAGCCCCACAAGGGATTTTTTCAAAGAAGGGTTTATTTTTATAAAGCAGCAGGCACTGGTGGCTCACACCTGTAATCCTAGCTAATCAGGAGGCTGAGATCTGAAGATAAAAATTCAAAGCCATCCTGGGCAACAAAGTCCATGTGACTTTTTTTTTGGTCGTGGGGCCTGAATTCTGGGCCTGGGCGCTGTCCCTCAGCTCTTCAGCTCAAAGCGAGCACCCTACTACTTGAGCCATGGCGCCACTTCTGGCTTTTTCTGCTTATGTTGTGTTGAGGAATCAAACCCAGGGCCTCATGCATGTGAGGCAAGCACTCTACCATTGAGCCAACTTCCCAGTCCCATGAGAATCTTTTATCTCCAAATAACTACCAGAAAAACTGGAAGTAGCACTGTGGCTCAAAGAGGGAGAGCACTAGCCTTGACCAAAAGAGTTCAGGGACAGCACCCAGTACCCAAGGTTAAGCCCCACAATGGACCAAAAAAAGCATTGGAAGCAAAAATGACGAAAACATTTAAAAAAAAAACCCACAAACATGATCCTTCTTGAAAGAACAGGTATTTACTTTTAATATTTTATAAGAAAAGTTATCCAAAAAATAATAATTGTGGAAAAATAATAACAAATTATGTTTGAACTTGGAAATGGAATATATAGTACCCAACTGCAGGACAGATAATTCTATTTCTTTTAAAAAAAAAAAAAAACAAGCAGCTACTCCTAATGAAGTTTTTTGTTTTGTTTTGTTGGTTCTGGTCCTGAAGCTAAAACTCAAGGCCTGAGTTTTCGGGCTCAAGGTTAGCACTCTACCACTTGACGCACAGCTGCACTTCCAGCCGTTTTAGTGGTTAATTGTAGATGAGTAACAAGTCTCCTGGCTGGATTTGAACCAAGAGAGTCAGATCTCAACCTCAGGAATTGCTAAGATTACAGGCATTAGTCACCTACTCCCTCTGCCCAACCAGATAGTTGTAAAACTATATTGCAACTGAAAAGTCCAAACCACTCCCAAATAAAAGGTCCAATGGTGATTTGTGGTTTCTTTTATTCAGCGTTCCTCAATAGAAATTAAAAAAAAAAACATGAAAAAGAAATAAAACAAAAAGGGGCTGGGAAGGTGGCTCAGTGGTAGAGCACTTGCCTTGCATGCATGAGACCCTGGGTTCTGTTCCTCAGAACCACATAAGCAAAATGAAAAAAGCTGGAAGTGGCGCTGTGGATCAAGTAGTAGAGCACTAGCCTTGAGCTAAAGAGCTGAGGGCCAGCTCTTCCAGTCGTGGGGCCTGAACTCTGGGCCTGGGCACTGTCCCTCAGCTCTTCAGCTCAAGGCTAGTGCTCTACCACTTGAGCCACAGCGCCACTTCCATCTTTTTTCATTTTGCTTATGTGGTGCTGAGAAATCGAACCCAGGGCCTCAGGGATGCAAAGCAAGTGCTCTACCACTGAGCCACCTTCCTAGCCCTAAAAATTTTTTTGAAAAGCTAACAATCCAATAAAATATACAATTTAAAATGCCCCCTTTTTTTTTTAATTCAGCAAGTCCTGGGAAAGAAAACTACAGTTATCTCTCTCGACAGGTAAACTCTCACTGATAAACAAAAATAAAAAACAAAAGCAAGAAAATTCAGCTGACACTGGTGGCTCACTGATAAGAGGACAATTAAAATTTAAAACCATCCTGGTCAGAAGTTTTTGAGACTGCATCTCAAAAAAATAATAATAAATGAAAGATTGAAATTGGGGCTATGTCCATTTTACTATATGGGCCATGTCCATTTTAATATGCTAACTGCTAATTCTGCTTCTGTAAACCTGCTTGCGCTAACACTGACTCTTCCCCTCCCAGAAATAAGTTAAAAAGTTACAAAGTCCAGATGCAGGCCGGCCCAGGGACAGGGTCTGCAAACATAGATATGTTCTTCTAACGCCCTGTTTAGAAACTCTCAGCAAGGGGGCTCAAAATAAAGACCATCTGGCGAGCCCAGCAAACTAGGGAGCCTGTAACTATGTGGACTCCCCTCCAGAGAAGCCTCCCCCCCCTTAGGGAACCAACTAGTTTTCAACAAGTGTTACAAAACTTCCTGTGCAGAGCTGAGCCAATCCTGGGGAGCCTGGGGTCTTATGCTAATCCTGTGGTTTTTGTCTTTAAAAGTGCCTGTAACCTCTGCTCGGGGCTTCCAGTCTGCCTTCGACAGGGAGACCGTTTGCGCAAACGCCTAATAAAATCCTCTTGCTTGTTGCATCTGCTGGTTTGGAGTCTTGGTTCTTGGGGTGCCCTCCCGTTGAAGAAAGCATCCCAGTGAGTCTGGGGTCTTTCAATAAAAAAAACAGCAAAAAAGGTAGGGCCAAGGCTCAAGTGGTAGAGGTCCATATATGAACAAGAAAGCTAAGTAAGAGCAACAGGCCCTGAGTTCAAGCCCAATACCAACATAGAAAAGAACAATAATGATTAACTCTCTTGATCATAGAGATATCTCTATAAAAATCTTTTTTACTAATGTGTACAAAAGGCCTTCTTCATAAATTACCTTTTAATAATATAATCTACGGTAATTTTCAAAGGCCTTCTTGCAAAAAGATAAAAGGAAGAAGGAGCCAGGTGCTGGTGGCTCACGCCTGTAATCCTAGCTACTCAGGAGGCTGAATAGTTCAAAGCCAGCCTGGTCAGGAAAGGCCATGAGACTCTTATCTCCAATAAACATACAGAAAACAAGACGTAGCGCTGTAGCTCAAGTGGTATAGTACTCGCCTTGAGGGGCAGTGCCCAAGCCCAGAGTGCAAGCCCCACAACTGACAAAAGAAAAAAAAAAGGAAGAAGGAAAGAGAACTTGTCACTTGCTTTAGCCTGCCTACTTCCTAGAAACCTCTTCTATAGGAGATACTTCAACTTATATAGAGCCAATTTACCTTACTTCAGTATTAAGGAATCTCTGGGTAAATATACTAAACAGAGAGAAAATAATTCACAGCATCCAAATATATGCAAATACTAATAAACCACGAGAACGTCTATTCACAGAAATCTAATATTCTAAGAAGACAATGGGTTTTTGTTATTAATTTTTTTTCATTTTTATCTTCTAATGATTCTACAAAAGGGTTATAGTTTTACATGTACATTTGTTTGTACACTGAGTCTTGATCAGTCACCCCTCCCATCACTCTGTACTACCAACCCACCCATCCAGCAGCCATATCAAGTTCCTGTCCTTCAGTTTTTATTACTTAACCTAGAACTCTGAAAAACATTATTCCTGATTAAGAAAGGGAACAGGTAAAACTTGAAGTGATTTGTTGAAGGGGAAAGAAATAATGAAATAATTATTGACATTTTGAACGTACAAAGACATCCTGAAGGGGCTGGGAAGGTGACTTGGCCATAGAGTGCTTGCCTCACATGCATGAGGCCCTGGGTTCGATTTCTCAGCAACACATAAACAGAAAAGGCTAGAAGTGGCATTGTGGCTCAAGTGGTAGAAAGCCCTAGCCTTGAGCTGAAGAGCTCAGGGACAGCGCACTGGCCTGGAGCTCAAGTATCATGGCCAACAAAAAGAAAAAAGAAAAAAATACATCCTGAAGACTAAAAAGAGGAACAAAATACCAGTGTGCTCTGTCTCTGCTCCCACTAAGCAAGCCTCAGAAAGGACCACTGGGGATTTAAAAAAATTATTCAAATAAAGAGACTAAGGAGAAGACACAACACAGTACCAAGAACTAAGTCTCCAGGCTGGGAAGGTGGCTCATTGGTAGAGCGCTTGCCTTGCATGCATGAGGCCCTGGGGTTCAATTCCTAAGCACCACATAAGCAGAAAACGCTGGAATTGGCTCTGTGGCTCAAGTGCTAGAGTACTAGCCTTGAGCTGAAGAGCTGAGGGACAGTGACCAGGCCTAGGGTTCATGCCCCACAACCTGAAAAAAAAAAAAAGTAAAGTCTACCACAAACACAAAATGTTCAAGAGTAATAGACTAATAAAATAGTTTGGCCTAAAAAAGTGAAATATCAGCCAAAAGGTCAAAAGGCTGACAAATGAATGACAAATGATGAGGAATGAAGGAATGAGTGAATGGCGTGGCTATGCCCCTAGGGGCTGACTGTGGGGAGGCGGAGTCCTACCTGCTCTTCTCTTCCTAGGATGCTCCTCCGAGATCTAGCTGCAGTGGGCCAGGACTGGCTGGGAAGGCTTGTCCCGGCTAACGATGGGGCCCCGCAGCGGCCCAAACCAGCCCGGGGACCCCCGTTCCCCCCACGGCTCCGCTCCACACCTCCCGTCCCAGTCGAACCCTTTACCTCTGGGGGCATTGTGGTCCAGAGGTCCTTAGACCCCAGAGGCAGCTCCCAGCCTCCGAGTAGGAGGCCCCAAATGAAAACTGTTGGAACCTGAGGGCCTCTAGGAGCCTGGAGAGGGAGGGGGAATACCCCGCCCCCAGCAGCCCCCACTTCTGGGGGCTGAGCAAAGAAGGAACTTCCCTCACACACAGCTCCTAGGACTTTCTCGGGCCTTCCAGGCTATGCCCAAGTCTCACGTCCCGCCCCCCCACCAGCCGTGGGGCCTGCCCTCTGCTCCCGCCGCCTGCCACCAGCCTCTAGCTTCCCGCTTCCCGCTGCCCAGTGCGGGCAGCTCCAGGATACGTACTCGGAGAATGCCGGGCTCTGATTGGGAGAGCTCACCCGCTTCAGCTTTGCCTTCGCCTAGACAGGCGCATGCACTGTTGCTGTGGAGGGGAAAGGAGAGGGAGGAGGCACCGATGCACCTGCACAAGGTGCGCACGGGTGATCCGGCACTAGGCTCTCCTCCTCCCCAAGCCTGCCTTCATGCTCACACTGCCTTGGCTCCGCAGGGGGTTCTCGGGTCACAGAGACTCCTGATCCTAATGGGAGCGCAGCTTCCCGCTCCTCAGCCCTTTTGCCAGCCTACTGAGTAAACATCACCGAAGCCAGAACCCAGCTCCTGCACCTTTACCCCAGCAGGCGAGCCTGGGGGCGCCCCAAACCCCACCCCAGTGCTGGGGGGGGCGCAGGACCTCCAGGGACTTCTCTGGGGGGCTGCTGCATAGGTGGCTGCATTTCTCTCGCTCTAGTCCCCTCCTCCCATCCTCTTTGTATCCCAGTTTGGGGTGGGGAGATCAAAGGGGTTGGGAGCATGCAGGTGGATTCAGTGCATCTGTTGGTGCTCCTGTTATAAATAGTGTGTAACAGATCTCGATCTCTCTCGTATACACACACCTAGATAATGTGTACAGTACTCTGATTTCTCTTGTTAGCTGCTTCACAATCTGCCGCTGCTTTGGGGAGATTGGAAAACCAAATCCTCTTTTGTTCCTTGGCTTTTGAAAGCCTATTCCCCAATGAACAATGCAAATTGGCAGGATTTTGATTAATGATTGTATGCTCCTTTCCAAAAAGGTGTTTAACACAAAAAAAGCCTTTTATGTTAAACTATTCCGTGTCGATTGTCTTCAACCTGAAAGCAAGGTGTAGGGGTCGACTTTCCCCAGCTCTCCCTCTGGAGAGGCAATGGTCATAAATGCAAATATAAGTTGAGATTAAAACCTCCTTGATTCTTGTGTCTCTGAAATCTTAATTGGTTTGAGTTTAGTCATTTAGATTTAAAAGGAAGATTGTCTGTTTCCTAATACTTTGGCTAGAAAAAGGATAATTGCTTCAAAAGAAAGAGGCTTAAGGAAAGAAAAAAGAATTAACCTGCTCCAACATTTACAAAAATAATGGAAAAATACATAAAGCTAGTAACAGTAGAGCTTTTTACAAGCTCTAAATAATATTTTGTAATTTCTTATGTAAGTTTTAATAGCATTATAAAAATGTGTAGCAAGAACAAATGGTAAATGTACATTTTTAAATGAAAAATTAGTTCAGGGCTGGGAATGTGACTTAGTGGCAGAGTACTTGCCTAGCATACATGAAGCCCTGGGTTTGCTACCTCAGTCCCACAAAAACGGAAAAAGCCAAAAATGGTGCTCTGGCTCAAGTGGTAGAGTGCCATCCTTGAACAAAAGAAGCTCAGGGACAGTGCCCAGGCCCTGAATTCAAGCCCCAGGACTTGCAAAAAAAAGACAAGGAATGAAGGAAGGAAGAAGGGTGGGTATAATGTGAAAGCTTGAAATCTGTTTATTCAATCATTTAGTATCTACAGAATACAGAGTATATACCCAACATGGAGAGACCTAATAGAAATACTAAAGAGAAATGTTTATATCAAGCCTGAACTCCTACAAAGAATTTATAGAGAACTTTCAATTTTATCAGGGAAGACACTTATAGACTCAAAGAAACTGGAAGAAAGACATGGAAGATACAGATATAAACACAAAAAACAGCAGGAGGCTGTAAAAGAAGTAGAAACTGTGTGCATGAGGGGACAAAGAGGAGTGAGACCAGATGGAAAAATAATGCAAAACCCATTCACATGACCTTTTAGATTTACTAAAAATTGCAATAATAATTAAAAAATCAGATCAAGCTGAGTGCTAGTGGGTCACACCTGTAATCCTAGCTACTCAAGGGTGAGATCTCAGGATCATGGTTCAAAGACAGCCTCAGTAGGAAACTAACCACCAGAAAACCAGAAGTGGAGCTGTGGCTCAAAGTGGTAGAGTGCTAATCTTGAGCACAAAAGCCCAAGGACAATGAACATGCCCTGAACTCAAGTGCCACAACCGACCCCCACCCCAAAAATTTTTTTGTTAAAAACCAGATCATTCCAAAATACCTATATTATTCTTTTAGTTATAAGGTAGTTCTCTGTTATCTCCTTTAGTTAGCATACTACTTAAGAAACCTGTGTGAGGGGCTGGGAAGGTGGCGCAGTGGTAGAGCGCTTGCCTTGCATGCCTGAGGCCCTAGGTTTGATTCCTCAGCACCACATAAGCAAAAAGAAAAAATGCCGAAAGTGGCGCTGTGGCTCAAGTGGTAGAGTGCTAGCCTTGAGCTGAAGAGCTGAGGGACAGTGCCCAAGCCCAGAGTTCAGGCCCCATGACCGGACCCCCCACTAAAAAAAATCCAAATAATATTATTAAACATATACATTCCATGTTCTATGCTAAGTGGCTTCACCTCTGTTCTTTTTCAACAATACAAATATATTTATCACTCATTCCAATAATACATGATAATTTTAAAATTGAGTGCAATTACAGAACAGTAAGTCTCTCAAAGCACCCAAAATAGGTAAAGAACTCTTAAACTAAAAAAAAAAAAAAAGAACTCTTAAACTTCAACAATAAAAAGAAAGCAAACCAATTCTAAAAGTTGGCTAAAGGCTTTAAAACACATCAAAGAGGATAAGGCAAACAAGCATATGATAAAATGTTCCACATCGTATTTCATAAAAGAATTGCAGGGGCTAGGAAAGTGGCTCAGTGGTAAAGCGCTTGCCTTGCATGCCTGAGGCCCTGGGTTCGATTCTTCAGCACCACATAAGCAAAAAGCCAGAAGTGGCGCTGTGGCTCAAGTGGTAGAGCAGTAGCCTTGAGCTAAAGAGCTGAGGGGCAGCGCACAGGCTCAGAGTACAAACCCCACGACCGGGCTCCCCCCAAAAAAATTGTGGATAAAAGAATCGCAGATTAAAAAGAGCCAGGTGCAGATGGCTCATACCTATAGTCTTAGGTACCCAGAAAGAAAACATTAAAGGATCATGGTTCAAAGCCAGCCTAGGCCTAAAAGCCTGTGAGACTCATTTCCAATTAACCAAAACTCCGGGCTAGCCCTATGCCTCAGTTCAAACCCCAAGATTGGCACGAGCGTATACACACACACATACAGCACAGCACAGCACACTTATCAGAATGGCCAAAATCCAGAACATGGACAACAGTAATTGCTAGTGAGAATCTGGAAGAACAGAAATATTAACTTCTGGGCTCTACTTAACATTCCACTTTGGAAACCAGTCTACCAGACTAAATAGTCTTTTTTTTCTTGGGGGGGGGGACAACTAGTTTTGGAGTTTGAACTCAGGGCCTGAGCTGTCCCTGAGCTTTTATGCTTAATGCTTGCACTCTAACATCTAAGACACAGATCCACTTCCAGCTTTTGTGGTGATTTATTAGCAATAAGAGTCTCACAATGGGGCTGAGAAGGTGGCTCAGTGGTAAAGTGCTTGCCTTGCATGCATGAGGCCCTGGGTTCGATTCCTCAGCACCACATAGCAGGAAAAGCTGGAAGTGGCACTGTGGCTCAAGTGGTAGAGCACTAGCCTTGAGCTGAAGAGCTGAGGGACAGTGCCCAAGCCCAGAGTTCAGGCCCCACAACTGGCAAAAAAAAAGAAAAGAAAAGAAAAAATAAGAGTCTCACAATGGACAAGTCGTTATGTTGAAAACGAACTTTTGGTCGTGGGGGAGGGTTGGGTGAGAGGGTCGGGGGAGGATAGGAAGGGATGAGAAGGGGAAACAAAGGAGGCTACAATGCTTGATAAGAAATGTACTCTCATTATCTTGCCCATGTAATTGTAACCCCTCTCTACAGTATTTTCACACACACAAAAAAAAGAGTCTCACAGACTTTCCTGCTTGGGCTGACTGCAAACCACAATCCTCAGATCTCAGCCTCCTGAGTAGCCAAGATTACCAGTGTGAGCACCAGTGCCCAGTCAAATGTATTGTTATACAATCCAGCAATCATGTTAGATGGACTGCTAAGTTCCAGTTAGAGCAACAAGGAGATCAAGTAGAATAAGTAGAGCTTACCTGGTTCTTATCAAGAATTGACCAACAAATATTCTGAAATGACAAAACTCATTAGATGTGATGAGAATTTTAGCATAGATATGCCCAGTATTTTAGAACCATTTAGTCAGTAGTAGAATACACAACACAAAACAAAAAAGGCAAAACTTAAAACCTAAAATTTCGACAACATTTAGACATCTTTGCTAACAAAGCATATCAGATGGTTGGGCCTCCATTACTAGGGCCTGTGAAAAGAGCAACTTGTTAGCAAGGCACCTTAGAATAGATGCAGTAGTAAACTTAGTGGAAGGTTAAGGGTCAGATGGGGTCAAACCCTTAACCCACCACGTGGCCAAGATGGCGAATTCAAGATGGCGAATTTCTGAAAGAATGCAAAGAAACCCTGAACAAATAGATCAAGCCTACATTGGCTAGCCTTTGAGAGGGAACCTAGAGGGGGGTCCCTGGGACCCAGCCTGCGTCGCACTCTTCAAGGCACAAGCCAAAAAGTTGTAGAAAAAAGGGTAGAAAGTTGGACATGAATGGCAGAGAGAGAGCAAAGACAGCCTGAAATTAAACTTCTGACCATTGACCATTGCAGTAGCAAAAACTGTGTAAAATTAGGCTCTCTGGCTTTCCAGGGAGCACAGGAGGCATTTCAAAGGGGTTTCACGGCTCAGGCGTGATTCGTAGCACCCCATTAAATGAGTAGAGTCAGTCTGGTGAGTGAAGGAGAGAGCTGACCAGGCAGAAGTGGCGTCCCGACTTCCCCCAGAGCCCTTTAGAGAGAAATGGCCAAGCCCCCAAAGCCAAGCGTCCTCGGCTTCAGAAGTGACCGGCCTTTCAGCTAAAGGCTGTAGGAGCTCTCTGGCGTGGCGCCACGTCTGGACAGAGACTGAGTAACAGAGAGCCGTAGAGTAGTTTCACTCACCAGAGTAGAGAAGTGGTGTGGACGTGGATGTGAAGGCAGCAATGGTATCGATGCGTTGATTCCGCCGCAGACAGACTGGTTTGCAAAAGGCCGTCAGAACTGTGGGTATTCCTCAGAGCAAAAAGGAAAGAACAAAAAAAGAAAAAAGAGGAAAAAAAAAACACAGAAATCCCAGCTTTCATGACTTTAAGCCTTTATCCGAGTCACGGCACCATTTATGTTAGGTTTTTAAAAAGAGGTAACCGAGTAAGAACTGCACCAGCACTCACGTGGTATTCAGGTAAGGGGTAGGTTTATTCAGTAGCCCTGCTGGGACCAGGCAAGGTTGGCACTCCACGTGGCTGGCAAAAGAAAGAGCTAGAAAAGAGCAGAGAGAGCAAGAAAAGAACAGAGAGAGCTAGAAACGAACAGAGAGAGAGCTAGAATAGAACAGAGAGAGCTAGAATAAAACAGAGAGAGAACTAGAATAGAACAGAGTGAGCTAGAACAGAGAGAGAGCAGAGAGAGCTAGAAAAGAAGAGCAAGAGAGAGGTAAGAACAGAGAGAGAGCTAGAATAGAATAGAACAGAGAGAGAGGAGAGAGCTAGAAATGAACCAAGAGAGAAAAAGGAGTCTGGGCCTGGGCTAGCCCTTATCTAGGGTATGGGTGGGGAAAGGTGTGGCCACATCAAATTCAGATGTGACCTCAGCGGATGCAGATGTGACGTCTTCCAGGTGTCCCAGTTGCCTAGGTAACACAGGTACTGGGTGGAGACTTTGCTGCGAGGAGGGTGGAGTCTGCTCGCCATCCAGGAGCGGACCTTACAAGAACTTGCATAGATTTGCTGAGTTTTTTCTTTTTTTAGTAACACTTATGGCTTAAGAGAGAAAGCAGATAATAACCCAATTCTATCTCTTCCATCTTTTGAGCTGTAGAGTGAGAAAGACTCCCACATGAGGCACTGTGAAGGTGGCTCAATGGTAGAGTGCTTGCCTTGCATGCATGAGGCCCTGGGTTCGATTCTTCAGCACCACATAAGCAGAAAAAGCTGGAAGTGGGACTGAGGCTCAAGTGGTAGAGCCCTGGTCTACAGCTGAAGAGCTGGGGGACAGCGCCCAGGCCCAGAGTTCAGGCCACACAACCAACAACAACAACAAAAATAAGATTCCTACATGAACAGAGTAAATATAGTATTGATAAGAAACACAGAATAAACCAGGGGCTGGTTGCTCACACCTGTAATCCTAGCTATTCAGCAGGCTGAGATCTGAGGATCACTGTTAAAAGCTAGCCCTGGCAGGAAAGTCCATGAGACTCTTTTTTTTTTAACTTTCTTTTTATTTTTGGGTCCGGTCGTGGGCCTGAACCCTGGGCCTGGGCACTGCCCTCAGCTCTTTAGCTCAAGGCTAGCGCTCTACCACTTGAGCCACAGCGCCACTTCCGGCTTTTTACTTTTTGCTTATGTGGTGCTGAGGAATGAACCCAGAGCCTCATGCATGCAAGGCAAGCGCTCTACCACTGAGCCATTCTTCCCAGCCCTCCATGAGACTCTTCTCTCCACTAGAAAACTGGAAGTGGTGTTGTGGCTCAAGCGGTAGAGTGCTCACCTTGAGCTGAAATGTGCAGGGACAGAGCTCAAGCCCAGAGATCAAACTCCATGACTGACCAAAAAACCCCACCAAACTAACAAAAACAAAAAACTCAGAATAGTAAAGTATTTCTCCTTCCTTCTAAACAAATACATCTTCTTAGCCATTCTCATTACTCATCTCTAGAACTTGTCATTCACTAATACATCATCTTCACACAGATGAAGTACTACTAGTTAGTGAAATTTGATTTTTATAAAAGTTTGTTGTTATTATTATTATTATTATTATTATTATTATTATTATTATTATTATCTGTCAGTCATGGGGCTTGAACTCTGGGTTTGGGCCCTGTCCCTGCACTCTTGGGCTCAAGAAGAGCACTCTACCACTTGAGCCACAGCACCACTAATGGTTTTCTAGTGCTTTATTGGAGGTAAGAGTCTCACGGACTTTCCTGTCTGGGCTGGCTTTGAACCATAATCCTCAGATCTCAGCCTTCTGAGTAGCTAGGATTATATGCGTGAGCCACGGGCCACCAGCTAAGTTTGTTGTTATTATAAAGGTAATGTGCAGAGGGGCTGGCAAGGTGGTTCAGTGGTAGAGCTTGCTTTGCATGCATGAGGCCCTGGGTTTGATTCCTCAGCACCACATAAACAGAAAAAACTGGAAGTGGCTCAAATCATAAAGTGCTAGCCTTGAGCTGAAGAACTTAGGAACAGGAGGCAGGCCCAGAATTCAAACCCTACAACAATTTCCCCCCCCCCTTGCTCAAAGCTGGTGCTCTACCATTTGAGGAATGCCTCTAATCCAGCATTTTGCTGGTTAACGGGAGATGGAGTCTTTAGGTTTTTTTCTGAATGGATTGGGTTAAAATGTTGAGCAACCTTTGTCCAATGAAGCTTGATTCAAAAAAATTTTTTTGAGTTTTAGTAAGGATTTTAGATTAACACGGGGAAAAAACAGAAAAAGAAACATTTCCTGCTCTCTATGCAGGACATGGGAATTAAAGCCTAGTTTGATTCTTGAAATGCAAATAGAAAATTTCTGAAAACTATTAAATATTTCTACATATACTGGTTAAAATCAAGGATAAATGTCTAAGTGTTTATTTCAATTGAATTCAATATCTAATGATACATTTTCAAAGCATATTATATCATATAGTTTTTGGGGTTTTTTTGCCGGTTATGGGGCTTGAATTCTGGGCCTGGGCGCTGTCCCCCAGCTCTTCAGCTCAAGGCTAGTGCTCTACCACTTGAGCCACAGTCCCCCTTCAAGCTTTTTCTGTTTATGTGGTGCTAAGGAATCAAACCCAGGGCTTATGCATGCAAGGCAAGCACTCTACCACTGGGCCACTTTCCCAGCCCCATATAGTATTTTTTAGTTAACCTTAATTTTAGTTTATCTCATGAAAGTTAAAAGTTCTACCATATGATTAGAGAAAACAAAATATACACTGCCGCGGACCGGGTTCTGTCGGGACGACGGAGGATACCTAGGGGAGGAACCTGGAATAGGATGGGGAGATGGCAAACAGACAACTCACACACATTAGGAGTGGATGCTGAGTGCTGAGTGCTGAGTGCTGAGTGCGATTTAATGCAGAGGATAACAAACTTTTATAACAGAAGTCTTCATAAGAAAAGGGGCAAAAGGTTATACAATCTTGCTGCAAGGCTTCGTTCTTGGATGGTCACCAGCTGGTCGCCTGAAAGGGCAAAAGTTTACACAATCTTGCTGCAGGGCTTCATTCTTAGGTGGTCACCTGAAAGGCACTTGCTTCCGGCTTATCTCTAAGAAATATAATGGGTTTCGACGTTTGTCACCATCTCACCATTACCTTATTTCTATAGAGGCCTTAATTATAAGGTTACGGAGGCCTAGATCTAGCAAGTCTCTTAGTAAATGAGAGTGCCAGGAAGTTCTTTCTCCTAAGTAGTTATCTCAGCAATTGCCATACATTCTTTCTGTTCTAGCCGCGCCTACAACTTTTTGTAAATTTCTTACAATTCCTTCTGCTGGAGTGACTTTGTGAAACCTCCAATACTTTTATATTTACTTATAACTTGTCTACTAGCCTCCATAAGAGGGGTTTCAGGGTAGCACTTAACTCTGGTGAGTTAGTCATATTTTTAAGACACTCATCAGATATTGGAGTCATCAACACTCTTAAGAAAGAGCTTTGAATAAGGGAACGTTGACAATGAGTAAGTACAATGAACAGCAGAAACAGTAAAAGATTGATAGGCACTCTTATGAGGAGAAGAAAGACAGAAACACATCTTTTCCCAGGGGTTTTTCCAGCCTTTTCCCAGGAGTAGGCCTCTTAGAAGCCCTATTCTCCGAGGTAGACTTCGGTGAAGTCCCAAAACTTGGAGATAGGTTTCTGTAAAGCCCCATTCTCTGAGGTAGACTTCGGTGAAGTCCCAAAACTCAGAGATAGCTCTCGAGGCCCCTATCATGGTCTGATAGATGGTTTCCCATGCTTAAGCAGACTCTACTGGGGTCGGCGTGGCATTTGCCCCCTTTTTTTTTTTTTTTTTTAATTTTAATTTTCACCAGTCCTGACTCCGTGTATCAATTTTATACCAGCTGTACTTGTAAGCTCCAATTTTAAGACATACTCATACCATTTGCGACATACTTAAACTTTCTGAGGTTTGTCTTAAAGACAATCCTTACTTTTCAAATTTCCCCAATTCTCTTTCCAAGGCTTTCTTTACTTCCTTCTTTCTTTACAATTCCTTTCCCAAGGCTTTCATTACCACCCTCTTTCTTTACAATCTCTTGACCATCTTTGTGGCTGTAGTTTAAAACTGCCCAATTTTCCTTTGGCTTGCGGAACCTTTATCTTAGAACAGCCTTAAGGCACCACCGTGATGCAGAAGCTTGCTAGATTTTAAGGCTAAGAGTATTACCTCTATTGATAACACACTCAGGTTATTACCATATCAGAGTCAAACTAGGCTGTGACCATAGAGTGGATTTCCAGTTACTATGCACTGAAGTGCCTAAGACAAGCAAGCCAGTGATATCCTTGTCCCCAATATCCACTGTGGGAAGAGAGGGTTTCTGGATATCACCCAAAAGAATGTCCCACAAGATCTTAGATTTAGCAGCTTTCAACCAGGAAGCCGACTCAGGTGATGGAATCAAGCAGGAGTTCCTCCAGGTGACTGTCAGGCCGTCGTTGAACTTTACCCATTAAGGTGTACAGCAGTAGCAGCAGCAGCAACAGGGTCTCTCGTGCTGGGCTGCAAATTCCTACACAGACTGGTTAAGGATGCAAGTAATACATAGGCTTGGCAGGCCGTGACTCTGTTGGTTTCTAAGAACATTTAGACAATAGCCCAGGACAATTTACCAAAATAACTTTTTTTTACTAACCAGATTTTTTTTTTTTTTTTATAAATAGACACAGAAGGCTTAGTCTTGTAACCATCTTTGACAGATGCAGTCTCCACACTTGCACACCTACAGGTGTTAACACTATTCTTTATGCCTTTTTCTAAAAAAAATTATTTTATCTATTTTGCCTCATTTTTTCAAAACTGACTCTGGACTCTTGATCTTAAAAGGGGGTTGATGGGCGAAGGTCCATCTTCTGTAACTTCTTCAAGCTGACTTTAGGGGCGTTGATCTTAGCTAGCCAGGAGCCTATAACCTTAGCCTATTTTACAAAGAGGCTATCAGGGTAAGATGTCATTAAGAACAATATTTAACTTTTGACAACTGCACAGACCTTTTCTCCGGCTACAGTAGTGTAGCTTGTTTAGCACTCTGGTTTGTAAAAAGCATCTTTTTAGATGGCTTAGGAATGTGATCTCTAATGATCCCAAATAATGCCTAAGACAGATATCAATAGAAACACTCTCTCAGGTTTACAAACTTTTTCCTGGGCAGATGAATTTCATGTAACTAGTGTCAGCTCAATAGTTACTGCCAATTAGAGCTTTTGGCACATAAAGGGATTAAGATTTAAGCTATCTCCCACATTTTATAACATTAGCTTTTTACTATCACAGAGGACTGGCAAGTTCCTGTCCCTTACAAGGTAGTCATGAACATTAGGCATGCTTATAAACTCTTCCCATGACCTCCCGGCTCTGACCAGTTTTGAAGGGCCATGCACAAATGACTCTAGGATCTGACATTTTTGCCATCCAAGCAGTGGCTTACTGCCTCTGGATGCTCCTCCATTGTTTTTGTCCCAGGAGTGTCTTCTCCACATTGGGATAAATGCCTCATTGGCATTTCTCTTTAGCTGGTTGCTGGATTTGAACTCGGGGCCTGAGCACTATCCCTCAGCTCTACAGCTCAAGGCTAGCTCTCTGCCACTGTGAGTCTCCAGCTTGGGGCTTGAGTACTGTCCCCTGACTCTTTGGTCCAGGGCTAGTACTCTGCTGCTGGCTGAATAGAGGTGACAGTCTCACAGGAACCTTTTTGTGCCCGGGCTGGCTTTGAACCAGATTGCAGATCAAGGAGTCTTACAGAAGGCCATTTTACTCCAATTAAAAGCAACAAGGTGGTCAACATAGAAGTAGCTTTTAAGCATGCTCTTACCTGAAACTTATTAAGAGTCAAAGTTACATCTGACAACTTGTAAGAATCCTCTGTGCTTTGCTTTGGGCTTGCTGGAAACTTAAAAAAACTAGAAGAGCAAACTAGAATAGCAATTATTTTGATAATCCTAATTTTTTCTTTTTTCTTTTTTCTTTTTTTTTTTTTTTTGCACATTGAGGCCAATGTCAAGAATGATTTTACATTTAAACTTTATATCCAAAAATCCATTCCCTATTTTTTTAAACCTCTTATTAATCACCTTTAATATTTTATACTTTAGTTTTCATTGCATTTTGAAAAGATCCCTTGAAATCTTGAGGCCAAGTGTCACTCATTGTCTCTTGGCTGCTTGTTTTAAAACAGACACACATTAAGATTTTTAAACTCAAATGACAATTTTCCTTAATGCAAGAATTACAGTCACCTTTACTATACCACAAAGCTAGATTTAACATCTTTATAACTTTTAAAAACATCCTAATTGTAGAACATAATTGAAAGTAAGCCACATTATACAAATAACTTTTTACCCTCTTTTTAATGCCTTCCTAATTTTAATGTTAACACATCCAAGGGAAAGTTTTAGCAATACTAATCAGATCATCACATCATTCATTTTAACCATCATGTTTTCAGTGCCTATCTGCAGGGAAAAGAGACAGAACAACGATGGGCCACTTGGCCCCTCCTATGGAATAGGCAGGCACACACCCAATCTGACTCTTTAGGGTTAGATGAACTGCGTTTGTGCCAGTTTGCCTCATCATGTTTGGACTCCTCCCAGGGCCTGTCCCACTGCATGACCAGCTGAACTGCACTTCTGCTTGTTCACCCTTCACCCCTAAAGATAGGTCTTCTGTTGGTTTCTAAGTTTTTCCCAGTCTCTTCTCTTGGTTCTCAAATGAAATACAGTTTTAGATAGACAGAACAGGTAACATCTTTGACAGTGTTAAACTAACCTTTACATTTAAATTTCTAATATTTATCCCCAAATTTTAGCCAAGGGAATTAGACCCCAAACAGCCAATGCATTTTTGTTAAGCCAGATAACTTGATTACAGTATAAACAGACTTATGCATTTTAAAATATTAGTTTTTAAAATACCAGATTTTCTAATTTGTAAGTTAAAGAACCTTTTAAAAAGTCATTTAAAACAATGTGAAGATTTTTTAAAAATTTTTGGTAATGTCCAAACCTCATAACCTTTTGAATTTTTAAATTTAAACTCACCCAATTGTTACAGCATGCTGACAATTTTTTATCTTTGAACACGTTCACAGACACACACAAAACACACAGATCTTAAAGCGCGCAAAAATCAAAATCAGTTGTACGTACACCTTTTAAAGTTTTTAAGCAAAAATTTAAGACAGTATTTCTTTTAAACTAGGTACCTTTGTTGGGCTTCATTTTCCCAGAGCTTGCTTGTTAGCAAGGCAATTCACTAATTAATCTTTTGAATCTCTGTGCTGTTCTCATTCGGCAAGCTGAATCCAGAGTCTGCTGAGTGAGCCTGCCACACTCACCCAAAACTTTCCTACCTCAGAAAACATAAAACGAACACACACACTAAACAAGACAAACAAGTGGCCACAAAGACAAAATCAGGTCTCAGTGAATGGGGTGACATCTCACCACTTACCAGGGGACTCGAACCCCCTCTACTTATTCTAGAGAATTTTTCTTTTTAGATTCTTCTGAGATTTTCAATTATACTCAAATTATACCCCCTCTCTTTTACCTCTTTGAAATGACTGAGCAGGAGGTTGAGAGGAGTAAGCTTGCTTTGTCCTTGCCCCATCTCTGCGACAAGGAGTGTCCAAATTAATAAAACCGAGATAAGAAAGAAAAAGAAGTTAAAATTACACACACACACACACACACACACACACTGCTGCATACGGGGGTTGGTAATGTACACGCACTTGGTCACGCTTTCTCTGGGGAGGTGGGCGATCTGCTCCGGGCACTCCTGGAATTCTAAAAGGGTGGAAGGGGCAATTAAGTGGGAAATGTGCACTCTACCTCTGGTCTAGGGGATCAGTAAGCCCCTCATCCACCAGCCCCCGGGCTGCGTGCCTAAGATTCAAATTAGAGTTAACAGAAGACATATACGCACACTCAAGACAGACAGCAAGCGCGTCAGACTGCTGGTCAGACAGTCTGTCCAGAAGGGCTTCCAACCAGAGAGAATCGGCCAATCGGGGGGACTCGAACCCCCTCTACCCGATCTCGAGGACAGCCCCACCCAGGGGTCCAGGGGACGTCTCCCACTGGCCCCGCTGGCAGTCTTATAGCGCGTCCGCCAAGACTCTCCGCCAGCCCCAAGACCACACCTGCAGGCTTTCACCATTCCTGAAATATGAAAATTGTATCAAATGATCTAACTGTTTCTTATTCTCTTGGGGAGGGGCTGGTTGCCCCTCTGTCCGTTTTTTGTTTCCTCTTGAAGAGGAGTTCCCTCTTTATGGAACTTAGATTTACATTCACTTTTTCAGTGGTTCCCTTTTTCCGTTTTTTGTTTCCTCTCGAAGGAGGAGTTCCGTCTTTATGGAACTTAGATTTACATTCACTTTTCCAATGGTTCCCTTTTTCCGTTTTTTGTTTCCTCTCGAAGGAGGAGTTCCGTCTTTATGGAACTTAGAGTTACATTCACTTTTTCAATGGTTTCCTTTTTCCTGCGGGAACCAAGGATTAGTTTGTTCTCCCACTGCTGCTGTGGAGTATATGTTTTAAAATAGAGACAAACTGTCCTTATTCTTAGAAGATGAACTCCCCATGATTTACTCGTTATCTTTCTCAGTCACAACTGAGGGGCCTGCAGCACCCCAACGAGCTTCTGACTACTATTCCAGGTGAAAAGAAATGAGAGAGAGAGAGAGAGAGATGCTTACCTCCCAAGGTTCCTTGACTGAAGAAACTGCTTCGTGCCCCGCTTCGAGCCCCGCGTTGGGCGCCACCTGCCGCGGACCGGGTTCTGTCGGGACGACGGAGGATACCTAGGGGAGGAACCTGGAATAGGATGGGGAGATGGCAAACAGACAACTCACACACATTAGGAGTGGATGCTGAGTGCTGAGTGCTGAGTGCGATTTAATGCAGAGGATAACAAACTTTTATAACAGAAGTCTTCATAAGAAAAGGGGCAAAAGTTTACACAATCTTGCTGCAGGGCTTCATTCTTAGGTGGTCACCAGCTGGTCACCTGAAAGGCACTTGTTTCCGGCTTATCTCTAAGAAATATAATGGGTTTCGACGTTTGTCACCATCTCACCATTACCTTATTTCTATAGAGGCCTTAATTATAAGGTTACGGAGGCCTAGATCTAGCAAGTCTCTTAGTAAATGAGAGTACCAGGAAGTTCTTTCTCCTAAGTAGTTATCTCAGCAATTGCCATACATTCTTTCTGTTCTAGCCGCGCCTACAACTTTTTGTAAATTTCTTACAATTCCTTCTGCTGGAGTGACTTTGTGAAACCTCCAATACTTTTATATTTACTTATAACTTGTCTACTAGCCTCCATAAGAGGGGTTTCAGGGTAGCACTTAACTCTGGTGAGTTAGTCATATTTTTAAGACACTCATCAGATATTGGAGTCATCAACACTCTTAAGAAAGAGCTTTGAATAAGGGAACGTTGACAATGAGTAAGTACAATGAACAGCAGAAACAGTAAAAGATTGATAGGCACTCTTATGAGGAGAAGAAAGACAGAAACACATCTTTTCCCAGGGGTTTTTCCAGCCTTTTCCCAGGAGTAGGCCTCTTAGAAGCCCTATTCTCCGAGGTAGACTTCGGTGAAATCCCAAAACTTGGAGATAGGTTTCTGTAAAGCCCCATTCTCTGAGGTAGACTTCGGTGAAGTCCCAAAACTCAGAGATAGCTCTCGAGGCCCCTATCATGGTCTGATAGATGGTTTCCCATGCTTAAGCAGACTCTACTGGGGTCGGCGTGGCAATACACTAACCACCTTGCTGTGTAGTATTTAACAGATATATTTTTCTTTTTAATTAACTACAAGTGTTTTGAAGCTGGACCTCTATGGATTACAGCTGTAATCCTAGCTAGGTAGGAGACTGAGATCAAGAGGATTGAAATTCAAAGCCAGCTTCATTAGAAAAGTCCATGAGACTTCATGTCTAAAATAACCAGCTAAAAACATGTGCTGGACATATGGTTCAAGTAATAGAGCTCAGCCAAGCCAACCAAGCAAGTACAAGGTCCTCAATTCAAACACACAATACAGCTGGGAAGGTGGCTCAGTGTAAAGTGCTTGCCTTGCATGCTTGAGGCCCTGGGTTTGATTCCTCAGCACCCATAAGCAAAAAAAAAAAGCCAGAAGTGGCGCTGTGGCTCAAGTGGTAGAGCACTAGCCTTGAGCTGAAGAGCTGAGGGACAGCGCCCAGGCTCAGAGTTCAGGCCCACGATAGGACCAAAAAAAACAAAAAACAAAAAACAACCCCCCCCCCACACAATACAAAGAAATATATATAAAGATGGAAAAAAAGTGAGTGAGAACATACAAGAAAGAACATTAGCTGGGCACCAGTGGCTCACACCTGTAATGCTAGCTACTCAGGAGGCTGAGATCTGAGCATCACGGTTCAAAGCCATCCTGGGCAGGAAACTCCATGAGACTCTTATCTACAATAAACCACTAGAAAACTGGAAGTGGTGCTGTGGCTCAAGTGGTAGAGTGCTCACCTTGAGTTGAAGAGAGCAGAGACAGCATCCAAGTCCAGAGTTCAAGCCCCACAATTGACCAAAAAAAAAAAAATAGGTGCCATTGGGACAGTAGCATGTAGTCTAGGCAGCACTCATTGGAGATATCACAGGTCACCCATCAATCTCTGTCCTTGCATAGCTTCTTTTCTAATTGGCTGAGCATTCAGACTCATTAAGACTTCTCTTATCCCATGAATCTGAAGACAATATTCTTCAGCCCATTGGCAGACCAGCTTAGAAAGCATATCTAGTCACTGTCTCACAAGCTTGCTTTTCATTTATTTTAAATAAGTTTTTATTGTGAAAATACTGTACAGAGGGGTTACAATCACATGAGCAAGGTAATGAGTACATTTTTTTTTGTCGGTCCAGGGGCTTGAATTCGGGGCTTGGGCGCTGTCCTTGTACTCTTCAGCTCAAGGCAAGCTCTCTACGGCTTGAGCCACAGCGCCACTTCTGATTTTCTAGTGGTTTATTGGAGATAAGAGTCTCACGAACTTTCCTTCTCCAGCTGGCTTTGAACGTCAACCCTCAGATCTCAGCCTGCTGAGTAGCTAGATTAAAGGACTGAGTCATCGGTGCCAGGCATGAGTACATTTCTTATCAAGCATTGTTGGCTCCTCCTTTGTCTTTTCCCCTGCCATCCTGTCTGTCCCATCTCCACAACAACATCCCTCCCTGTCCCCATATTTTTTTATTTTTTATTTTTGTTTTTAACATACTGGTCAAAGCTCTCATTGTTTTTTTTTTTTGGGGGGGGGGGAGTAACTGGTCCTGGGGCCTAAATTTAGGGCCTGGGCATCCCTTTACTATTTTTGTTCAAGGCTAGTGCTGTACCACTTTAGCCACAGCTCCACTTCCTACATGTCACTGGTTAATTGGAGATAAAGAGTCTCACAGGATTTCCTGCTCTGGGTACCTTCCAATGGAGATTTCCAACACTCAGTCTGCTGAGAAGCTAGCATTATAGGCACCCAGGTTCTGATTGCTTTTTGATATTCACGGTGGAAAACTTACACTGACTTTATCACGCCTCTGACTGAATTGGATCTTTGATTACTATTCTTACAAAAGTTTATTGCTATAATTATTATTATAAAGGTAAGGTACAGAGGAAGTACAGTTACATTAAGTTAGGAAAAGAGTACTTTTTTTTGTCCATTGTGGGGCTTGAACTCTGGGGTTCGGTGTTGTCAGCTCTTCAGCTCAAGGCTTGCACTCTACCACTTAAGCCACAGTGCCACTTCCAATTTTTTCTGCTTATGCGGTGCTGAGAAATTGAACCCAGGGCCTCATACATGCGAGGCAAGCACTCTACGACTGAACCACCTTCCCAGCCCCCAAGAGTATATTCTTTTGGACAATGTCACCTCTTCCCTTTCTCTGTTTTTCCATCCTGTCCTCACCCACAGGTTATATAGTTCACTTTTTAACATAGTGAATACCACTGTTGCATTTGTTCACTAATGTTCTTTATTTTCGTTATAATTCCCTATATTTTTGCTAATTCTCACTATGTTTACATCAGATTTAAAACATCACATGAAATGTCTATAAGTATTATAATATATATAATAATTATATATTATATATAAAGAATATATATATAATTATAAAACCACAAAGTGTAAGATATGTTAGTACTATTGTGTATTAAGATGAATAATTATATTAAAATATAAAGGAAGGGATTGTCATTGTTAATTTTTGGGGAGAACAGGACTGGGGTTTGAATTCAGTGCATGTACTAGGTCAGTGTTCTACCACTGGAGCCAATACAATGCAAAAGATTTTCATTAAAATGAATGTATTTGTCCTAAAAAAAATCAGTGCTTTTAAAGGGTTAACTTCTTAGTACATGAAAAGTTCATAAAGTAAAGATAAAATATCCTCATGCATGTGTCTTTGTTCCTAAGAATTAAACCCAGAGCTCTATCACTGAGCTATATTCTTAACCCTCTCTATTCTATTTTATTTTTTTTGGTCGGTCGTGGGGCTTGAACTCTGGGCCTGGGCACTGTCCCTCAGCTCTTCAGCACAAGGCTAGAGCTCTACCACTTGCAGTGCCACTTCCAATTTTCTGGTGGTTTATTTGAGGTAAGAGTTTCACGGACTTGCCAGCCTGGGCTGGCTTTGGACCATGATCCTCAGATCTCAGCCTCCTGAGTAGCTAGGATTACAGGCATGAGTCCGGGCAACCCTCTATATTGTTTAATACAGGGTCACATTGATTTGCCTAGGCTGGCTTCCAATTCCTGATCCTTCTACCTTCACCTCTATGATAGCTGGGATTATAGGCAAGCACTCTGACCCTCTATGCCTTATCTTTCCATCAAGGTTTATCACTTGCTTCTTCTCATCCATTTAAATATTTGTTAGAAAAATTGATTATCTGCCAAGTATAGGCAAAGCATAAGATGATGTCTACTTCTAAGTAGTTTACAACTACCAAGAAAGATTGTAAGTATGCACCACTGGAAGATGAAGCAGAGCCTTTCCAGATGTGATTTTTGGCCTGAGTCATTTCAGAAAGAGTTAGAATGATCAGGTGGTGGAAAACAAGCTAGGGAATGCAGAGGTATACAGGGAAATTATTAGGAAATTTGCAGCATCCTTTACTGATTGCAAGCTCATTGTGCCTGCAGCCATGTAGCCTCTTTACCCTATCTAGAAGCTGTGTAGCATCACCAAAAGGAATGGCTGGGAGGAGGAAGGACTGGAAGGTTGCCTGGGCCTCTAGATTCCAGGTAAGACCTTGGACAGATTGCTTAATTTTTAATGGATCTGTTTTCTCATCTGTATAATGGGATGAATAACATCCAGATTACAGGGGGAAAAGTAGGCTATGCTCCAGCGTAACCACACTAAGGTTTTCCACTCTCTCCAGCTGGTTTGGAAGTCTGCTTTCTCCTATGGGGAAGGAGCACCGCTCTTAGTTAAGAAAAACTCTGGAAGTGGCTGTGATGCACCCAAACTTCCCCCAAATCCATTCCCTTCCTTCTCTCCCTCCCCCTGTGCCCCATTCAGATTCAGAACTGCTGCCCCCAGGGATCCTGGCTTCCCCCAAATCCATTCCCTTCCTTCTCCCCCTCCCCCCTCCCCCATTCAGATTCAGAACTGCTGCCCCCAGGGATCCTGGCTTTTGTTCTGTGGAGGCTTAAACTCTGACCTGTTTTTGCCCTGGTTCATTGTTGAAAAGTTATCACCTGCTGTCTGCAGAATATTACAAATTGAAACTGCCAAAATTTATTGGCAGGAAATGCTAAATATCATGCTTTGTTCAATATTTACACATCAATGCTTTTACTCTTTTTTTTTTATTTTCCAGATGATCCCCTCCTCCATCATAATAACCATTCCCTTTTCACTTGTTGGTATTGTCATTTAGTAACAAAAAGTTCTATTTATGTTCTTATATATTCTTTTAATATTGATTACAATTTATCAACTTATCTGTCTATATGTGAATTTTTTGTTTATTTTTGAGACACAGTCTCATTATCTATTACAGGCTGGCCTTCAAAACTATCCTCCTGCCTCAGCCTTCCCATTGCTGTGTAGGAGCTCCCATCCAAGTGATTGTAAGTTCTTACAATCTGTTTTAATATCCTCTGCAACTCGTTTTTCAAGCTTGAATATTCATAAGAACCATCTGGGAACTTGTTAACATGAAGATTATGATTTAGTAAGCCTGGACTTTTAACAAATGCTCAGGTGAAAAGCTAATGTTGTGGGCTATGACCACAGGACCATCCACTGTTGAGAACAAAGGACATGCTGAGAAGCATGATATATATATATATATAAATATAATATTTTTATATATTATATATTTATATATAATATATATTTATATATAAATATACACATATATTATATATTTTTATATATTATACATATATTATATTCATACTATATATACTATATAATATATATTATATTTTATATAATATAATATGGAATATAGTATGCATATAATATATAGCATTATATACTATATAGTATCATACATACTATATAATATATACTATATAGTATACATAATATATTATATATAGTATATATCATAAATATTATATAATATATAATATATAAAATATGTGTATGTTTATATATATTCGTATATAATATGTGTATAATATATAATATATATAATATTTTTATATATATATATTATATATATTATATATATATATATATATATATATATATATATATATAAACCAGATAGACCTGTATTTGCCATTTTTGTATTAGACCTGCTTGAAGAATGCAGCTGCTATTCTACCCGCCCTGGAGCCCTAGACACTCCCGGATCTGGAGCTGAATTTAACACATTCCAGACCCCTACCCGGGCTTGGGATCAGAGATAGGTGCTGTAACCCTGTTTTGGGGGCCTCTCTCTGCACTCGGACATTAGTGCACAGAGGGGTCCGTGCTCGAGCTAGTCAATAAATGACTCATTGCTGCTTGCATTGATCTTTGGTCCCTGGTGGTCTTTTCGGGCTCTCCAGTCTCTGGGTTTTACATTTGGTGCATTGGCCCGGAAGCCCCTTTACAGGCCACCCAGATACCTTGATCATTGAGTCGCTAGAAACGTCTGGTAAGTTTTGAGGCATTGCCGATTTATACTGGTTATAACCAATTTGAGAGTTGCTTGCAAGCTTTGTATTTGTGCCAGCAGGGTCAGTGGAAGACATCCCCTCAACCTCTGAACCCTTTGGTGGGCTGCTCCCCGAGGCCTGGCGCTAGTGTCTGGTCCTTCTCTTTCTGAGAGCCCTTCTGAACAGACTGTCTGAACTCTGGTGGGCTGCTCCCCGAGGCCCAGCGCATAGTGCCCGGTCCTCTCTGTCTGAGAGCCCTTCTGTTTGCATCTGAAAGCCTGCAGGTGTGGTCTTGGGGCTGGCGAATAGCTTTGGCGGACATGCTTTAAGGCTGCTGGCAGAGTCAGTGGGAGACATCCCCCTGAACCCTCTGGTGGACTGCTCCCCGAGGCCTGGCACCTAGTGCCCGGTCCTCTCTGAGAGCCCTTCTGAACAGACTGTTGACCAGCAGTCTGCCTTGCTCGCTGTTCATATTAAGTCTTGTTGGTGCTTAGAACTGCTCATTGATGGTGGCAGCCTCGCTGAGTAGTTTTTAAGACCATCCATTGTGTGTCTCTGTGTTGGTATGTTGATTTATGACTGGTTTTTAATTGTCTTAGGAGGTACTTTATGCTTTTGGGACTGGTCTTTGTTGCTACTCTGGGTCTCACCCTGGTGTCTACCGAGCTTTCTGGCCTGCTTATGCAGCCTCTTTTTTGACCTTCTTTATTGCTTGAGTCTATCTGACAAACTTGTTCACTTTGTGCAGCCCATGATTGATCAGGCTCTAGGACTGTCACTTGGGCGGAACTAGGGGGACCTCGCTAGAGCATCAATAGGGATGGATGTCTTTGCATCTAGTGATTTGTGACGCATGCACGAGGGCCCCTACATCAGAGCGCCTGGAGTGACCACACCTCCGACTCCATTCTTCATCCCATTTCTTTTTCAGACTCGCTGTCGGATACCGGCCCGCAGCTCAGTGCCCTTCCTCCTTATAATTAAGTCTAAATTTTATTCCTTCATTCTGGAAACTGCAAGCGGCGACTTCACCCACCCTCTGGGGGGTGATGACTCCCACCAATCTCCTAAGCGCCCAATCTTTCAACCTTTTGGGATAATTGACCCCCCTCCTAACAGGCCCAGTCGACCCCCCGGAGACGCAGCAATCCAGTGTTTGGTCATCTCCAATCCACGGCGACACCGGTGGTGTCGGTATCTAACCTATTTCTTTTTCCCTTTTTTTTTTTTTTTTTTTTGGGCGGTCCGGTTGTGGGGCCTGAACTCTGGGCCTGGGCGCTGTCCCTCAGCTCTTCAGTTCAAGGCTAGCACTCTTTTTCCCTCCTAGTCGTTGGTGTATTTGTCTGGCTACTTTTGTTTATAGAGATGGGGCAAGGACAAAGCAAACTTTACTCCTCTCGACCTCCTGCTGGTTCATTTCAAAGGGGTAAAAGAGAGGGGGTATATTCATTTAATGGGGTGCTGCGAGTCACACCTGAGCGGTATAACCTCTTTGAAATGTGTCCTGTGCTCCCTGGAGATCTCAGAAGAATCTAAAAGAAAAATCCTCTGGAATGAGTAGAGGAGGTTTGAATCCCCTGATAAGTGGAGTTGAGATGTCACCCCATTCACTGAGACCTGATTTTGTCTTTGTGGCCACTTGTCTGTCTTGTTTACTTCAGTGTGTTTTCTGTTCTGTTTCCTGGGGTAGGGAAGGTCTGAGTAAAAGTGGCAGGCTCACTCAGCAGACTCTGGATTCAGCTTGCTGAGTGGGAGCAGCACAGAGTTCTGGTAGGGATGAGCTGGGGGTCCATTAGTCCAAAACTCAGCCTTTGGTTGTTGTCTTGTCTAGTTCTTTTTTAGAATTGGTACCAGTTTTAAATGTGGATCCTTGGTTTTTGTGTTTATTTGTGTTTGTGTTTTTTATTTGAACATCTCTAGGGGAATAAAAGTTCCAGCCTCTGGCTGGGCTTGGTCACAGGCCTGCTATGCCCACCCTCCCTGTGAGGCATGGAAGGTTGCTGATCTAGTTTGATTCCCTTCAAGCCTCAAGCTACATTTTCTCCTTGTGGAGGCTGCCGTCAGGGAGGGTGTTGAAAGCTGTTTGCCTGGTTTGGACTTTTTCAGCTAGTCCTGACAATGTAACAATTTGTAAAGTGCTCTTGTCTAAAATTGGGTAAAAATCAGGCCAGTTTAGTTTCAGGTGATCCCTCCCACCCCCAACCTTCCTCTGACAGAAGGGATTCAAAAGACTAATTAGTGAATTGTCTTGCTAAACAAGCAAGCTCTGGGAAAATGAAGCCCAACAAAGGTCCTTAGTTTAAAAGAAATACTGTCTTAAATTTTTGTTTAAAAACTTTAAATAGTGTATGTACAACTGATTTTGATTTTTGCGTGCTTTAAGATCTGTGTGAGTGTTTTGTGTGTGTTTGTGAACATGTTTAAAGATAAGAATTGTCAGCATGCTGTAACAATTTGTTGAGTTTAAATTTAAAATATAAAAGGTTATGAGGTCTGGACATTACCAAATTTTTAAAGAATCTTCACATTGTTTTAAATGGCTTTTTAAAGATTCTTTAACTTGCAAATTAGAAAATCTGGTATTTTTAAAACTAATATTTTAAAATGAATAAGGCCGTTTATACTGTAATCAAGTTATCTGGCTTAACAAAAATGCATTGGCAGTTTGGGATTTAGTTCCCTTGGCTAAAATTTGGGGATAAATATTAGAAATTTAAATGTAAAGGTTAGTTTAACACTGTCAAAGATGTTACCTATTCTGTCTGTCTAAAACTGTGTATTTCATTCGTGAACCAAGAGATAAGAAAAGGGAAAACTTAGAAGACCTATCTTTAGAGGTAAGGAGTGGACAGGCAGAAGTGCAGTTCAACTGGTCATGCATGGTGGGACAGGCCCTGGGAGGAGTCTACACATGGTGAAAGAGGGCAAGCTGGCACAAATGCAGTTCATCTAACCCTAAAGAGTCAGATTGGGTATGTGCCCATTCCATAGGAGGAGCCAAGTGGCCCATCTTTGTTCTGTCCCTTTTCCCTGTAGATAGACACTGAAATATGATGGTTAAAATTAGTGATGTGATGATCTGTAGTATTGCTAAAACTGTCCCTTGGACTTAAAAAGAGAGTTAAAAAGTTTATTTGTATAATGTGACTTGCTTTCAATTATGTTCTACAATTAGGATGTTTTTAAAAGTTATAAAGGTTTTAAGTCTAGCTTCGTGGTATGTGATGGTGACTGTCATGCTTGCATTAAGGAAAAATTGTCATTTGAGTTTAAAAGTTTTAATGTGTAAAAACAAGCAGCCAAGAGACAATGAATGACAACTTGGCCTCAAGATTTTAAGAGATTTTTTAAAAAATGCAAATGAATACTAAAGTATGAAATATTAAAGGTGGTTAATAAGAGACTTTAAAAAATTAGGAATGGATTTTGGGATATAAAGTTTAAATGTAAAATTGTTCTTAACATTGGCCTTAATGTGCACAAAGGAAAAATTAGGATTACCAAAATAATTGCTATTCTAGTTTGCTCTTATAGGTTTTTTTTGTTTTTTTTTTTTTTTTTTAACAGTTTCCAGCAAGCCCAGAGCAAAGCACAGAGGATTCTTACAAGTTTGTTAGATGTAACTTTGGCTTTTAATAAGTTTCAGGTAAGAGCATGCTTAAAAGCTACTTCTATGTTGACCACCTTGTTGCTTTTAATTGGAGTAAAATGGCCTTTTGTAAGACTCATTGATCTGAAACTGGTTCGAAGCCAGCCAGGGCAGAAAAAGGTTCCTGTGATACTGTCACCTCTACTCAGCTAGCATAGTGCTAAAAGAGCAAGCAGAGTGCTGGCCTTGAGCTGGAGAGCTAAGGGAACAGCACTCAGGCCCTGAGTTCAAGTCCAGTGACCCGCTGAGGGAAATGCCAATGAGGAATTTATCACAGTGTAAAGAAGACACACCTGGGACAAGAGCAATGGAGGAGCATCCAGGGGCAGTAAGCCACTGCTTGGATGGCAGAAATGTCAGATCCTAGAGTCATTTGTGTGTGGCCCTTCAAAACTGGTCAGAGCCGGGAGGTCATGGAAAGATAGTTTTTAAGCATGCCTAATGACTACCTTGTAAGGGACAAGAACTTGCCAGTCCCCTGTGATAGTAAAGTTAATGTTATAAAATGTGGGGAACAGTTTAAATCTCAACCCCTTTATGTGCCAAAAGCTCTAATTGGCCGTAACTTTTTTTTTTTTTTTTTTGTCGGTCGTGGGGCTTGAACTATGAGGCCTGGGCGCTGTCTCTCAGCTCTTCAAGCTCAAGGAGAGCGCTCTACCACTTGAGCTACAGCGCCACTTCCGGTTTTCTGGTGGTTTATTGGAGATAGGAGTCTCACGGTTTCTCCTGCCCGGGCTGGCTTTGAACCGCGATCCTCAGATCTCAGCCTCCTGAGTAGCTAGGATTACAGGCGTGAGCCACCAGCGCCTGGCTGCATAACTGCTTTTCTATGTATTTGCAAAAGAAATTCAATCCACATAAGTTTACTGTTAGATTTGGAATTTACCGCTTAATTTTTTCATTGTTTTTAAAAAGCAAATAATAAAAGGAAAGTTCTACAATGTAACCACTAATGAGAAAGAATAAGGGGCTGGGAAGGTGGCTCAGTGGTAGAGCACTTGCCTTGTATGCTCAAGGCCCTGGGTTCGATTCCTCAGCACCACATAAGAAAAAAGCTGGAAGTGGCGCTGTGGCGCAAGTGGTAGAGTGCTAGCCTTGAGCTGAAGAGCTGAGGGACAGTGCCCAGGCCCAGAGTTCAAGCCCCACAACCGGACCCAAAAAAAAAAAAAAAAAAAAAGAGAAAGAATAGAATAATATTTTTATATTTTAGAATTTCTAAACCTGTTGTGTTCTGATGGTTTTTTTCCTCTGAACTTTCACAATTTTCCTTCCTTCATTCTGTCCTTTCTCTCTCCCTTTCCTCTCTCCCTCCCCTCCCTTCTTTCCATCTTCCCTTTCCTCCCTTTGTGGAGCTGGTACCAGCGCTTGAACTCAGGGCCAAGGCATTTTCCTTTAGTGTTTTTGTTTTTGGTGCAAGGCTGGTGCTCTGCTACTTGAGCCACAGTTTGACTTCTACCTTTTTGAAAGTTAATTGCAGATAAGTGTTTCATGGCCTTTCTGCTTGAGCCTCCTGAATAGCTAGATTACAGGTGTGATTCATGGGTTCCTGGCTTCAAAATTTTTTTGTATTTGCTATCAAAATGTAATTAACATTATGTCCTATTTCCATTTTGCATATAAAACACTTTTTGTAGGCCATTTGAAAATGGAACATTTCTAAGAGAAAACCATAGCCACAGCCACCATAAGGTGTTCCTTGGTAACTAGCGGTGCGGTCTCTAGGCTAATTTATGTACTATTCAGGAATCTTAGGGGATTGTACCCCCATGGACAGTTCTTTTTTATCAGCTTTGTTTTTGACTTATCAGTCTTGAACATATCCTTTACCCCACCTATACTTGGAATTGATTGTGAAGATCAAACATTGAACAGTATATTTACTGTTACAATATTTATTTTATTTTATTTTATTTATTTATTTTTTTGTTGTTGGCCATGGGGCTTGAACTCTGGGCCTGGGCACTGTCCCTCAGCTCTTCAGCTCAAGGCAAGCGCTCTACCACTTGAGCTACAGTGCCACTTCCAGTTTTCTGGTGTTTTTTATTGGAGATCGGAGTCTCAAGGTCTCTCCTGCCCGGGCTGGCTTTGAACCGCGATCCTCAGATCTCAGCCTCCTGAGTAGCTAGGATTACAGGCGTGAGCCACCAGCGCCTGACAATATTTATTTTATTTTTGTGTGCTGATGCTGAATACTGAATTCAAGGTCTTATACTCTTGCTTGGCTTTTTCACTGGCCGAGTGTGTGCTACTTCTTTTTTTGTTGTTGTTGTTGGTCGTGGGGCTTGAACTCTCGGCCTGGGCGCTGTCCCTCAGCTCTTCAGCTCAAGGCGAGTGCTCTACCACTGGAGCTACAGCGCCACTTCCGGTTTTCTGGTGGTTTATTGGAGATAGGAGTCACGGTCTCTCCTGCTTGGGCTGGCTTTGAACCGCGATCCTCGATCTCAGCCTCCCTGAGTAGCTAGGATTACAGGTGTGAGCCACCAGCGCCCGGCTAGTGTGTGCTACTTCTTGAGCCACACCTGCACTTCCAGGATTTTGCTCGTTAATCGGAGAGTCCCTTGGATTTTCTGCCTGGCTGGCTTCAAACCAACATCAGACTGAGCCTCCTGAGTAGCTAGATTACAGGCATGAGCCACTGGTCCCAGACTCTTAAAATATTGCAGCCTCCTGGCTACTTAGGAGAACTGAGATCTGAGTATCTTGGTTTGAAGCCCAAAGAAAAGTGCTTGGGAATCCCAATTAACCAGCAGAAAAGCAGATTGGAGTGTGTAACTCAAGTGATAGAACACCAGCTATGAGCAGAAAAAAGACAGCAGGTGTATGAAGCCTTGCCTTGAGTTCAAGCCCTCATTATTGGCACAGAAAAAGTGCTCAAACAATAGATTGATAGATCCATTTAGCAAAATGTATTAAATAATTACTGACATGAAAATCTGTTCATATTTAATTAGAAGTATATAATGATGTTTAAATTAGGTACTTTCTGTTTTTTCACAGTACTAGAGTTTGAGCTTGAGCTTTGAGGCATTGAGCTTGGTTCGTTTGCTTGGCTGGTTCTCTACCACTTGAACCATGCTTACAGACCATCTCTTTGCTGGTTATTCAGACTTGGTAATTTTTTTTTCTCCCCAGCCTGGCTTTGTCCAGTTTGGGGGAGAAATTTTTTTTTGTTGTTGTTCATGGGGCTTGAACTCTGGGCCTGAAAAGCCTGTTCAATTAAACTGAATGAGACCAGGTGCTAGTGATTCCTGCCTCTAATGGCCTCATGAGGCTGAGATCTGAGAATTGAGGTTCTTAGCCAGTCTGGGCAGAAAAGCTCATGAGAATCCCATTTCCAGTAACCAGTGGAGCTATGCCTCAAGTGGCCTAAAGCTGTAGCCTTGGGCACAAAAGTTCAGGGACAGCACCCAGGCTCTGAGTTCAAGGCCTAGGATCAGTACTAAAAAAAAAGTTTATGTACATGAGATGGTGTTATGAATCTAGGAACTCATTACTGAATTAATAAAGTATATCAGATTGACATGTAGTTCTGTGGTTTAGTGCTTGACTTGTTTCAGTGAGACCCTGGATTCAATCCTTAGTACTGTAAATGAAAAAAAAAAAAACAGTAGTATTTGGAATAAAATATAGTCTACCTTATCCCTACCCCTAAACAGAAAACATTTATTGTTCTGCAAAGAAACGGAACCTAAAAATCTTTTAGAAGCCAGGTGGCTGGTGTTTCACACCTATACTCCTAGCTATTCAGCCTGAGATATAAGGATCAAAATTCTAAGCCAGCCTGGGAAGAAAAGTCTGTGTGGCTCTCTTGTGTTCCAAGCTGGAAGTGGAACTATGGCTGTAGCAGAGTGACTATAGGCTTGAGTGAAAAAGCTAAGCAATAGTGGGAAGCTCTGAGTTCAACCCCTAATATCTGCACATGTACTCCTCCCAAAAAACTTTTCCAACATTTGTTCTGCCAGTACTTAGAGCCGTCTCATGTCTCGGTGAGATTGTGTTCATTGAAATGAATTCATGCTTTATATCCTTGTCTTCCCTTTAATTTGTATTTTATGAAATGCATCCTATAATAGTGTTATTTTAGTAATGTACTATGTATATATTTATTTGAGGTTGAATTGCACTTATTATCTTCATCTGTTTTAGTGCTTTTTTAGGACCAAAGGATATATTTCCTTACTCAGAAAATAAGGAAAAGTATGGCAAACCAAATAAACAAAAAGGTTTCAATGAAGGCTTATGGGAGATAGATAACAATCCAAAAGTGAAATTTTCAAGTGCACAGGTGAGTCATTGGATACCCACTTAGTTTAGTATTATTTATTCAGTCTTGGAGGAAAAAATACCATCATAGCTATAGGAAAATTAGATGGCATTTAAGAGTCTTAGTAATTTTGGATTAAATTGTGTTCTTATTTATGGGATAAACCTTGACTTATGTCTAGATAAACTACTGAAATTATTACACTGCTAAAGAGACCTCAGAAAACTGAGAAATGCTTGGTTATTCACTCCTAAGAATAAAATTTAATATATTCGATTTAAAGCCAAATGTACTGTCTTTTTTTTTCTTTCTTTCTTTTTTTTTTTTTTTTTTTTTTTTTGTCGGTCGTGGGGCTTGAACTCTGGGCCTGGGCGCTGTCCCTCAGCTCTTCAGCTCAAGGCCAGCGCTCTACCACTTGAGCTATAGCGCCACTTCCGGTTTTCTGGTGGTTTATTGGAGATAGGAGTCTCACGGTCTTTCCTGCCCGGGTTGGCTTTGAACCGCGATCCTCAGATCTCAGCCTCCTGAGTAGCTAGGATTACAGGCGATCCTCAGATCTCAGCCTCCTGAGTAGCTAGGATTACAGGCATGAGCCACCAGCGCCCGGCTCTTTCTTTCTTTTGTCAGTTGTGGGACTTGAACTCTGGGCCTGTGAACCATCCCTGAGCTCTTCAGCTTAACACTAGAGCTCTACCACTTGAGCCACAGCACCACTTCCAGTTTTCTGGTAGTTAATTGGTGATAGAGTGTCAGGGACTTTCCTTGCCCAGGCTGGCTTTGAACCTCGATCCTCAGATCTCAGCCTCTTGAGTAGCTGGGATGACAGGCGTGAGCCACCAGTGCCTGGCTTCTACTATATTAGCTCTCAGACATTTCCATACATGCATACAAATAATTGAAAATAAGTTTTATTCTATTTTCATATGTGTGTAAAGTACTTAATTTGCCCTCTCCTTGGCCTTCTTCCCTCCTGCTAGTACCTGATCACCCAGAAGAGCCTATATTACTTTCCTATCATTCATTTTTTAAGTGTGTATTACACAAAGGAATTTTGTCATGTTATTTCACATATATACATATATGCTATGTTCAGTTCAGGATATTTTTTGGAGGGGTCGGTCATGGGGCTTGAACTCTGGGCTTGGGTGCTGTCCCTGAGCTCTTCAGCTCAAGGTGAGTGCGCTCTACTGCTCGAGCCACAGCACCATTTCCAGTTTTCTAGTGGTTTTTATTGGGGATAAGAGTCTCATGGACTTTCCTGCCCGGGCTGTCTTTGAACCGTGATCCTCAGATCTCAGCCTCCTGAGTAGCTAGGATTACAGATGTGAGCCACTGGCGCCCAGCTTCAGTTCAGGATTTTTATAGTGTGTATCAAATTTTCTTTTTCTCTTTAATTTTTCTTTTGGGGGGTCTGGTCATGGGGCCTGAACTCTGGGCCTGACTACTGTCTCTCAGCTCTTCAGCTCAAGGCTAGTGATCTATCACTTGAGCCACAGCACCGGATTTTTTCTTTTTGCTTATGTGGTGCTGAGGAATCAAACCCAGGGCCTCAGGCTTGCAAGACAAGCGCTCTACCACTGAGCCACCTTCCCAGCCCCTGACACTTTTTTTTGCCCAATTTGTGTTTTTTCTCATGCAATAGGAATTACTGTGTTTCTCTTTTTTTTTTTTTTTTTCCTGTCCTGGTATTGATGCTATTTTAAACATGTTTTTCTCTATTTTACCACTTACACTCAAACTATGTAAATACTGTCACATGTCACATGGAAGTCCCAGAATTCTTACTATGTATAATCATCATGCCGGTTTTTCTAATAGGGCCAAAGAATTATGAGAGGTGGTCTTTTTTTTTTTTTTTGGTCCGGTTGTGGGGCCTGAACTCTGGGCCTGGGCGCTGTCCCTCAGCTCTTCAGCTCAAGGCTAGCGCTCTACCACTTGAGCTACAGCGCCACTTCTGGCTTTTTGCTTATGTGGTGCTGAGGAATCGAACCCAGGGCCTCATGCATGCAAGGCAAGCACTCTACCACTGGGCCACCTTCCCAGCCCTGAGAGGTGGTCTTTATGAAGTTTAGCTTCTCACTCATCAATAAAAGTCTACTTATTAAGACTTGAGATATTAAAAATAAGGAAGAACATGAATAAACCTAAAAATGGACGTAGCAACAAATTGGACATTCTTTTTTTTTTTTTTTTTTTTGGTTGTAGGGTTTGAACTCTGACCCTTAGTTCTTCATATCAAGGCTAGTGCTCTACCACTTGAACCACAGGGCCACTTCTGGTTTTCTGAGTGGTTTATTGGAGATAAGAATCTCACAGCCTTTCTTGTCCAAGATGGCTTTGAACTGCAAGCCTCAGATCTCAGCCTTCTGAGTAGCTAGGATTACTGGTACCCAGCTGAACCTTCTTTAATCCTTAAATTTACCCTTTTTTTTCTCCCATTTTGACAAATCTGCTTTTTCTCACCTTTGAGAACTTTTTACATGCTATGTTATCTTTTCATTGTTAAAATGTATTATATAATTATTTTGTACTTTTTATCTGTAATTGCCACAAACTATTATATTCACTCTGTGAATAAAGAAAGTCCATGTTTTATGTACCCAGCACTGTTACATGTGTGGGAAAAGTTATTAGATGTTTAATGGACACATTTCCCATCATGAGTGTCTTGACATGGATGTGAAAGCATCTGTCTAAATAGATAAAATTGTACCTTGAAACAACATTTTATTCTATGAGATCATCTGTCTATGACGGTTGCACTCGAGAGCTTCAAAGTCACCTATAGATCCAACTGGTATCAGGTCTATAGGTGACTGAGCATGTCAGCCTTTGCGTTCTGTGCTTTTGTTCCATTAACATCTTACAATTCCAGGTGACGGACCGGGGGTTGTGTGAGTGTGTGGTGTGTGTGAGTGTGAGTGTGAGTGGTGTGTGGTGTGATTATGTGTGGTGTGTATGGTGTGAGTGTGGTATTAGTGTGAGCGTGTCTGTGGTGTGATTGAGTGTGGTGTGATTGTGAGTGTGAGAGTGTGTGGTGTGAGTGTGGTGTATGGTGTGTGAGTGAGCATGTGTGGTGTGTGTGTGGTGTGTGTGGTGTGGTATGAGTGTGATCATATGTGGTGTGAGTGGTGCATGTGTGTTGGAGACCCGAAACCTGCCTGAGAATGCTCTGGCCTCTTTCAAACACCTAATTGACAAGTAGCCGTTCTCAGAAATTCCCAGGTGCACATTTAGATAACTTCCCATAACAAACTACATCTGGCTATCCATAAAACTTATCTTATCTCCGGCCCTAAGCAAACGGCGCCTGGCTAACCATAAAAGAAATCACAGGAGATACCTTTAAGAAGAGCACAACGGCCAAAGGATAAGCACGACCCATCCCTGACCCCGGGACTCCTCACCCTTGCTTCTGCAAAGTTTTTTTTTTCTTTTCTTCTTTCCCTTCCCCTGTCCCTTCGGGTATTTAAACCCTGCCTCACTTTAATAAAGTAGACCTTGACGCGACTCAGAATGGCTCTGTCTTTCTTTATGCGCTTGGTCTCGATCCTCTCTCGCCCCCCTTGGTTCTTTTAGGAGGTGCCCCCTCAGATCCCCCACAAAATTACCTGGCCTGCTGGACGGGTCACATGTGCTGTGTGGGTGGTGTGATTGAGTGTGAGCATGTGTGGTGTGTGTGTGAGTGAGTGTTGTGGTTGTGGTGTGTTTGGTGTATGGTGAGTGTGAGCATGAGTGGTGTGTGTGTGGTATGACTGAGTGTGTCTGTGGTGTGAGTGTGTGTAATGTATGAGTGTGGTGTAGGTGTGGTGTGGGTGGTGTGATTGAGTGAGCGTGTATGGTGTGTGGTATGAGTATGAGCATGTGTTGTTAGTGGTGTGTGTGATGTGGGGGTGGTGTGATTGAGCGTGTGTGGTGTGTGTAGTGTGATTATGAGTGTGAACATGTATGGTGTGAGTGTAGTTGGTGGTGATTGAGTGTGAGTGTGTGTGGTGTGTATGGTGGGAGTATGGTGTTAGTGTGAGTGTGTGTGTGGTGTGATTGAATGTGAGTGTGAGAGTATGTGGTGTGAGTGGTATATGGTGTGTGAGTGTGAGCGGATCAAAAAAAAATAGACATGTGATTTAGCAATTGGAGTAGCTAGGATTACAGGTGTGAGCCCCCAGTGCCTGGCCCCAGGGGCTTTTACCTGTCATTTTAGCTCTTCAGGGGTGGGGTAGGAGAGCTCAGGGTCACCATTAGGAATCAGCCTGGACAGGAAAGTTCATGAGACACTTACCTTCCATGAACTACCAAAAGGCCTGAAGTGAAGCTGTGGTTCAATGGTAAAGTACTGGCTTTCAGGAGAAAGGGAAAGCACAGTGCTCTGAGTTCAAGCTCCTGCAGTGGCACAAAGCAAAACAAAACAGAGAGCAAAGTAAAATAATAAATAGTGGAAAATGTGTGCTTATGTAGACCTCTGACATAAGGGCTGGACAGGCCTATGACAAATCTTGGCAAAGTCACCTATGCCAATACACTGGCAGGGCTGACCATGGCCAGTGCATGGTCCCTGAACTAAAGGCAGAGGTCCAGAAGCAGAGGTCCAGCTTCTGAGTAGCTAGGATTAAGCGCATCAAGCTAGGAAATAGACTAGGATTTGAGCCAGAATTAAATGCAGCAAAGGGGTTAAATGTAGCAAATCTGTCTGCCCAGCCTCTCAGCCTCTAGGATGATAACCTTTTGTCCTTCAGGGTTATGAAAGGTCAAACTTTCAGAAATTTGCTTCCTATGCCTTATGTGATAAGAAGTTACTTGTACTTTAAATGCTATTAGACTTCTTAAGCATCCAGAAGTGTAAAAGAGACATCAATAACCAACCCTGGGTTCAAATGAAGTTTTCAGGGTCCATCCTACAGCTGTGTTAGCAGGAAGAACTCTTCAGTGTAACAGTTTATTTCAAGAATAGAGTAGTTGGGCTGGGAAGGTGGCTCAGTGGTAGAGTGTTTGCCTTGCATTCATGAGGCCCTGGGTTCAATTCCTCAGCATCACATAAGCAAAAAAAAAAAAAAAAGGCTGAAGGAGGTGCTGTGGCTCAAGTGGTAGAGTGCTAGCCTTGAGCGGAAGAGTTGAGGGACAGCGTTCCCAGGCCCAGAGTTCAGGCCCCCAACCAGACTGAAAGATTAAAAATTAGAGTTACATTTTACAATTGCTAACTGCTGGTTTTGCTTCTGTAAACTTGCTTGAGCTAGCACTGACCCTTTCACCACCCTGGAGATAAATAAAAAGCTTCGGGGTCTAGATGTTGGCCCTGGGACAAGCTCTGTAGTCGTAAAAAAAAAAAAAAAAAAAACTAACAGGTGGCCAAATGGGACCCAAGATAAGGAACAAAGAGTATGTTCCTCCGCATTCCTGTGTAAAAAATTCTCGGTTTAGGGGGCTCAAGATAAGGACCATCTGGTGAGCCCAACAAATTAGGCCAAATGTTAATTGATCACAAGCCTGTAACTATGTAAACTCCCCTCCAGGGTGACCGCTCCCCCTAGACTTGCCCTGAGCCAACTGTTATTACAAAGAGTGTTATAAACTTCCCCGTGTAGTAAACTGAGCCAATCCCGGGGAACCTGGGGTCTTATGCTAATCCTGGGGCTTTTGTCTTTAAAAGTGCCTGTAAACGCTGCTTGGGGCTTCCTGTCTGCCCTGGACAGAGAGCCCGTTTGTGCAAACGCCAAATAAACTCCTCTTGCTTATTGCAGCTGCTGGTTTGGAGTCTTGGTTCTTGGGGTGCCCTCCGGTTGAAGGAAGCACCCCAGGGTGTCTGAGGTCTTTCACAGACCCCCCCCCAAAATAAAGAATAGAGAAGTTTCACAAAGGCAGAATGGGTGCATAGATCTAGGTCTGCAAGATGAGGGGGCAGAATTTCAGGTTCAAAACAGAAGCAGGCTGTAAAAGCAACTTAATTGGTTACAAGGACAGCCAGCATTGGCAGGAAACTGAAAAATTTGTTAGAGTTACACAGGAAGTCAGGCTTTTTCTCAGCCTGTTGAAGTAATGACTTTAATTAAAATGCCTCCCTCAGGTTCTGGGAAAGCCTCAGGCTATCATTAGGTTAACAATAGTGAGGTAGTTCACTGGAGCAGAAGCCTACAAGGGCCCTGCTCTCTGGCCTTTGGGAATTGGTGTTTTACTCTGAGTCAGATTTGAAGGCCTGTCCTCTAACTGTGCTAGTACATTTTCCTTCCTTGATCCTGTAAACCATTGGAATTGTTGGGAGGGAGCCAAGTAAACATTCTCAATGTAATTTCCCACTCCAAGTAGAAGAGCAGGGCTCTTTCTCTGCTGTCTCCATGTATTTAAATTAGAATCCTGGCCATGCCCTCTTGGCTCTGGTACCTTAGGCTTAGAGGCAGTCTGGCTGATCTGTGGTTGTGGGAAGGTGATGCTGGCAGCCAGGCACACTGCCCAAGGCCTCAGCACTGGGAAGTGATCCCTTCTTTCCTCCTGAGGTCCTTGAACCATTTTATGTGTACTTTCTCCAAGTTTTCAAGATGAATGACAATTTTAACTCTACCTCTAGAATTAATGTATATATATATAGATGTATATAGATATACATCTATATATATTTCAGAAATAATTTATCAGTATACACTCTAGTACATGGAAAGATAGCCTTAGTTATAACATGATAACAAACATTGTCTGGTACATTTTATTTAATTTTATTTTTTTAATTTAATTTTATTTTATTTGTGAACATACTGTACAGAGGGGTTACAATTACATGGGCAGGATAATGCATACATTTCTTACCAAGCATTGCAGCCTCCTCCTTTGTTTACCCTTCACATCCCTTTGTCTGGTACATTTTAGGTAACAGTTGAATAATGTGCTACATTTTTATAGGATATTCTCTCTACTAATAATTCATATATATAATATATATATATTACTTGATTTATTTTTTGACAGTTGTGGGGCCCGAGCTCTGGGCCTGGATCTTGTCCCTCAGCTCTTCAGCTCAAGGCTAGTGCTCTACCACGTGAGCCACAGCGCCACTTCTGGTTTTCTAGTGGTTAATTGGAGATGAAAGTCTCACAGACTCACAGACTTCTGTGCCAGGGTAGCTTTGAACCGTGATCATCAGATCTCAGCGTCTAGTATGACAGCTGTTAGCTACCTGTACCTGGCATGAATCTATTTCTTTTTGGACAATGTTATCACTACCCTTTCACTCTCCCAGTTTTTCCATTCATCCCTTCCCACAAGAGGCTTGTCTTTTGAGCAAAGATTTTCCATATTAATACCTTGCATGAGTTTATTGTACAGTATGAATTCTCTGTGGTTGTATAAAATGTGTAATTTGAATAAAGGATTTAGCACATTATTTACTTTGCTAAGGTTTTTATCCACTATGAATTCTATTTTTTTTTTTTGTCGGTTGTGGGGCTTGAACTCTGGGCTTGGGCGCTGTCCCTCAGCTCTTCAGCTCAAGGCGAGCGCTCTACCACTTGAGCTACAGCGCCACTTCCGGTTTTCTGGTGGTTTATTGGAGATAGGAGTCTCACGGTCTCTCCTGCTGGCTTTGAACCGCGATCCTCAGATCTCAGCCTCCTGAGTAGCTAGGATTACAGGCGTGAGCCACCAGCGCCCGGCCACTATGAATTCTATTAAAGGGAGGCTCAGTAACTATTCAGGGCTTTGCTCTTTACATGTGTAGGGATTCTATCCCACAGGAACTCTGTAGGGGTGGAGGAATGTTTCTATTAAGATAAAGAAGCTTTAAGGTTATGTATTTAGAGGGCAGCTGTAGAATCAATGGCTTCTGTTCTCTAAGGCTTCCTTAGTTAGAAAAGGCTTTGCCCATTTTACAGTTTTGCAGGCTTTCTCACTAGTATGAGTTTGATGTTGTATAGGAATGTCTGAACGGTGCTTAAAGGCTTTGCCTCAGTCTTAACAGGTTTAGAGATTCTCACCAATATAAGCTATCTGTTGTCTATCATTTGAATCTTCCTATAGGGCTTTTTTAGATGGTTTATGGTGATAAACCTTTTCTTGAGGATAGAAAATTGATGGATAAAAATGTGAGGGTGGATGAAGTATGTTCTGCATTTGTTGACTTTGAAATCATTCTCTGGAAAACAAATGCTGATTTACACCAGGACATCACCAGACCAAAAAAGATGGTCAGTTTGGCCTGATGCATTCACATGAAACCTGCAAAGCAGAGGACAACAGCAGTGAGTCAAATGTGGCAGAAGAGGAAGGAGAGAAGTGCAGCCCTGAGAATTGTTTGCCATGTTTTGACAAGGTAGTTCCTCACATAAGTTCCTATATCAGGAACTTATGTGCAAGGACAGGAGAGGCCTCTAGAACTAAGGGTGGTCCCAAGTTTCAAGCCAGTAAGGAAACAAGAACTTTGTGGGAACCTCCCTTCCCATCCCCACCCCCCACTCACCCACAGGGAATTAGATTCAGAAAGCAAATTGACTGTGCTTAGATTCTGCCCCCAGGCTCAAACTATGCAATTTTAACATTATCACTGGGATTAATGAATAACATATTAGCTACAGAGTGGTGCTGTGGCCCAGACTAGATTTTTTTTTTGGTCCAGTTGTGGAGCCTGAACTCTGGGCCTAGGCGCTGTCCCTCAGCTCTTCAGCTCAAGGCTAGCACTCTACCACTTGAGCCACAGCGCCACTTCTGGCTTTTTTCTTTTTGCTTATGTGGTGCTGAGGAATCGAACCCAGGGCCTCAGGCATGCAAGGCAAGCGCTCTACCACTGAGCCACCTTCCCAGTCCCCCACACTAGATTTTTGCCCAGGAAACTCATGTAGGATTTCTGACCAACATAGACTATGAGATAATATGTTTGCATTGTTTTGAGCCTATTAAGTCTGTGGTAATTGAGAACAGCATCAATTAGAAACTAATTCAGTCATCAAATTCCCTACAGAATGGCATGACATCTGCCTTAACTCCTGGCCAGAACATACCCACAAATAGAAATAGTCTCTCTACTGGATGTAAGGGGAGGTCCTTCATTCACTGAATTCTAGATAAAAGGCAAAAAGATTGCTATGATCTGCAGAGAAACCAGAATGTCAAGTGAATATTTGGATACTTAAATGTTTAGGCTTATAATGGACAATATTCAAATATTTTCTTATGTGTGTGGGGGGAGGGGTCGTCGGATTTGTACTCAAGGCCTCAAGTCTCTGAGACTTTTTGCTCAGAGCTTATGTTCTATCACCTGAGACACTGCCACATTTCTGGCTTATTTGAGGGTGCTTCATTGGAGATAAGTCTCAAAGCCAGGAGCTGGTGACTCATGCCTCTAATCCTAGCTACTCAGGAATCTGAGATCTGAGGATCATGGTTCAAAGTCAGTCCAGGCAAGAAAGTCCATGAGAGTCTTATTTTCAATTAACCCACACCAGATGTGGTGCTGTGGCTCAAGTGGTAGAGCACTCACATTGTGCTGAAGAGCTCAAGGCAATTCCCAGGCACAACGTTCAAGCTGCACAACTGACCAAAAAAGAAAAGTCTCAAGGATTTTCCTGCCCAGGCTGGCCTCCATCCTCAGGTATCAGCCTCTTGAGTAGAAGGGATTACAGGTGTGTGCCACTCTTTCCAGCTTCAATTAATTTTTAATGGAGTATTTAACTTTTCCTAACCCAATGTGTTAGTGAAATGAGCTCCTTTCTCATAGCTTAGTCCACTCCTTCCCATCTCCACAGCTTAGCATGCTCCTTTCCTAGGCAACACCAGGCCCTTGTAGTAAAGGCAGTAAATAATCATCTTCCAACCCTTTTAACCTTGGGATGGTACTTCTCTGGGGGAGCTACCACCATATAAAGCAACACAAGCCCCTTAGAGTGACCCCAAGTCTGGGCAGTGCAGGACCCCTTATCTACTATTTGGACAGCAGCCATAAATCCTAGTCTGCCATGATGAAGCTCCCGGCCCACACTTCCACACCAGGGTCTCTGCCTCCTAGCCCCTCCTAGCCCCTCCTAAACCTCCTAAGTTATATAGGTCACCTCAGACAATAGCTGGGGCTGCTTCTCACTTCTCCCCTGTGAGAAGGGTTCTTGCTGGCCCCTTTCCTGGCAATAAACCTTTCTTTATTCTCTGTACCTGGATGTCTGCATTGTTTTTCCAGGAAAGTCTAATAATCTAACATGGACTTTCCTGACCAAGCTGGCTTTGAAGTATGATCCTTAGATCTCTGCCTCCTGAATAGCTAAGATGAACAGATGTGAGCTATCAGTGCCCAGCCTGGATATATTTCTTTCTTTCTTTCTTTCTTTCTTTCTTTCTTTCTTTCTTTCTTTCTTTCTTTCTTTCTTTCTTTCTTTTGGTTGTTGTTGTTGGGGGTGGGGGTGGGGGACTGGGTGCTGTCCTTCAGCTCTTCAGCTCAAGGCTAGCACTCTAGCACTTGAGCCACAGTGCCACTTCCAGTTTTCTGAGTGGTTTATTGAAGGAAGAGTCTCACGGACTTTTTCTGCCTGAACTGGCTTTGAACCATGATCCTCAGATCTCAGCCTCCTGAGTAGCTAGGTTTATAGGTGTGAGCCACCTGGTGCCCAGCTCTGGATACATTTCTTAATCTCTTTCTTCCTGGCAGTAAACCATTCTTTGTTCTCTGTACCTGGATGCCTGCGTGGTTCTCTGGCAAAGTCTAATTAATCTTTTTTTTGAAGCTTTCACAAAGGCCTGTCTTTTACTTAAGTAATAATGTTTTCCTGACTGGCCAAGTTCTATTTTGAATAGAACAATATTCTTGCAGGTGTACCAAAGGATTATATCTTCAAATTCTAGCACTATAGTATGATTTCCCCTACCCCCTAAAAAAGTGGAGTTGGAGAGACAGAGTATAGGAATTGTTTACAAATTATCACTAAAATCATTTTCTGCCAGGACTTAATTAATCAGGCAACATTTTATAATTCATTCTCAATTAACAAATATATAGAGCTGATGATAGGAATATTGTGGCGTGATACACTTGTTTTCTGCAAGCAGAAAACAGTAAATGAGACACTTATATTAAAGAGCAAGTTGGGCACAGTGGCACAAGCCCCTTACAGGCTACGTGGGAGAAGTCGGTAGGATCATGGACAAAAGCCAGCCCAGGTAAAAAGCACAATACTGGGTTAGGAAGGTGGCTCAGTGTTAGAGTGCTTGCCTTGCATGCATGAGGCCCTGGCTTCAATTCCTCAGAACCACATAAGCAGAAAAAGCCAGAAGTGGAGCTGTGGCTGAACTGGTAGCAAGCTAGCCTTGAGCTGAAGAGCAGAGGGATTATCTCCCAGGCCCAGAGTTTAGCCCCCACAACTAAAAAAAAAAAAAGCACAATACCATATCTGGAAAGGATATGGGAATGGAGAAATCAAATGGTCTATTAATAAAGGAATAAGGGCTAAAAGCATGGGAGAAGTGGTAGAGCACTTGTCTAGCAAGCCGGAGCCCTGAGTTTAAACCTTACCACTACCAAAGAATAAAAATGACACAAAATATCCAGCCAAGTGCCAGTGGTTCTCACCTGCCAGCCAGATCTGAGAATCGTGGTTCAAAGCCAGCCCAGGCAGGAAACTCCATGAGACTCTTAGAGAAAATGGAAATGGCATTATGGCTTAACTGTTAGAGTGTTCACCTTGAGCAAAAGAAGCTCAGGGACAGGTACAGAACTTGAGATCAAGCCCCGGGACCAGCAAAAAAAAAAAAAAAAAAAAAAAAAAGAAAAAGAAAAAATCAAATCCACATGACATAACTTCATAAAACACATTTCAGAACACAATAAGATTATATCCATTATCTCTGGTCTTTATCTATGCTACTGATACAGATCTGTAAGGTTCAAAATAATATTAAGTGAGAAGAAGGGCTCTATTCCAAGAACAACTATCAAAAAATGAAGAAGAGAGCCGGGCTCTGGTGGCTCACGCCTGTAATCCTAGCTACTCAGGAGGCTGAGATCTGAGGATCGCGGTTCAAAGCTAGCCCGGGCAGGAAAGACCGTGAGACTCCTATCTCCAATAAATCACCAGAAAACCGGAAGTGGCGCTGTAGCTCAAGTGGTAGAGCGCTCGCCTTGAGCTGAAGAGCTGAGGGACAGCGCCCAGGCCCAGAGTTCAAGACCCACGACCGACCAAAAAAAAAAAAAAAAATGAAGAAGAGATCAAAACCCAATAAACTACTAACTTAACATGGAGGTGAATATTGACTCAGAGTTCTAGGCCATGTTTTAAGCCAAGTTGTAGGAACAGTTCTATAACTGTTGCTCAAACTCAATTTCATATGAATCATAAGGGAGAAAACTCATAACCATGTAACTGATGGGGTAATGCCTTTATTTGAATTTAACATTATTCAACACCAGAGACTGCATACAGTACAATAAGCACATATATAAATGAATATAATTACACATATTACATTTAATATTATACATATATACCGCATATCGATCATATATAAATTTGGAACATATACCAAAATAAAATAATAAATAATTTCTTCCTATTTAGCTAATTTGCTTGACTTTTTTTGTCTGTCATGGGCTTTGAACTCAGGCCTGGGTGCTGTCCCTGAGCTCTTTTGCTCAAGGGTAGAAGTCTACCACTTTAAACTATAGCACCACTTCCAGATTTTGAGTGGTTCATTAGAGATAAGAGTCTCACAGGGACTGTTATACCCCCAGCTGGCTTCAAACTGCAATACTCAGATCTCAACCTCCTGAATACTAGGATTATAGGCATAAGCCACAGTCTCTCGGCTGGCTGTTTGATTATTTTGCTTTTAAGGATTACTGCCAACGTCTGGGATATAAAAAGAAAGAAAAAAATCACAGCATGCCTATAATCCTAGCTATTCAGTAAGATGAGAATTACAGGATTGTGGTTCAGTGCATGCAGTAAAGTCCACAAGACTCCATCTCTAAAATAAGCAACAAAATAAGCAACAAAAAACTGACTGGAGACATGGCTCAAGGGGTAGAGTACTAGCCAAGCAAATAAGTTGAGCAAACACAAGGCTGAGTCCAAACCCTTGCACCATTAATAAAAAAAAAAGTGTTATAGGCCTGACGCCCATGGCTCACACCTATAATCCTAGCTACTCAGGAGGCTGAGATCTGAGGATCACAGTTCAAATCTAGTCTGGGCAGGAGACTCATGTCTCCAATAAACCACTCAGAAACAGGAAGTGGCACCGTGGCTCAAATGGCAGAACGCTAGCCTTGAGAAGAGCTGAGAGCCAGGACCAAGCCCACCACCAACCAAAAAAAAAAGTCAATTATGTGCCTTTTTTGCAATGTAACTTAGATTACATCTGTTATCTAGCTTGTATCACATCTGCTGAGACTGACCTAACAGACTGACCTAACAGCTATGAAGATCTTCTGAGAAGGTAACTTATTAACTGAGGAAAGATTTCTTTAAAAAATAAAGGTGTGGTCTGGGAAGGTGGCTCAGTGGTAGAGTGTTTGCCTTGAATGCTTGAGACCCTGGGTTCGATTCCTCAGCACCACATAAGCAGAAAAAAAGCCAGAAGTGGCGCTGTGGCTCAAGTGGTAGACTGCTAGCCTTGAGCTGAAGAGCTGAGGGACAGCGCCCAGGCCCAGAGTTCAGGCCCCATGAACGTACCCCCCCAAAAAAAAATAATAAAAATTTTTAAAAAGGTGTATGGTTTAGTATCTAAAAGATTCCCTGCCTTACACCTAGTTTTCTGCTGACCTAAAAAGGGGGGGAAGCTTTTGTTTCCAATAATGCATTTATATTCTTTTTTCCCCATACTGAGTCTTGAACTTCAGGCCTAAAACTCTTGCTCAGCTTTCTCACACAAAACTGGTGCTCTAACACCTGAGCTACAGCAGTTTCTCTATTTGTTTGGAATATCCAAGTTATTATCCTCTGACATCATCCATGCTGACACAAAAGATCTAAAAGGCAAACCAGAATGACAGCATAAGATATTCAAAACAGCAAATGGAGATGGGCGGGGTGGCTCATACCTGTAATCTTAGCTACTCAGCAGGCTGAGATCTGAGGATCACGGTTCAAAGCCAGCCCGGGCAGGAAAGTCTGTGAGACTCTTATCTCCAATAAACTACTAGAAAACTGGAAGTGGCGCTGTTGCTTAAGTGGTAGAGCACTCGCCTTGAGCTGAAAAGTGCAGGGACAGTGCCCAAGCCCAGAGTTCAAGCCCTACTACTGACCAAAAAACAAAAAAAAAACAACAACACAAAACAGCAAATGGACACCTGTCATGTCTGTGGCCAATGGGCAGAGCAATTTATTAAGCCAGCATAGGTAGTTTAAGTAAGGTAGTGTAAAGGAAAGATCTCTGGAATCTGGGCTACAGTTTTCTGATGTCAGCTAAGTCCTGGCTAAGCTCTGTAACCTGACTGTATGACCAAGGACAGCTCTGTGACTATCTTCAATAATGGCCAACAACAGAGACTGACCCATGACCTCACGGAGCATAGGGAAGACAGCCTCTAGGCTGTGCTCTTTCTGAGGACTCTTAAAGTAGCTTTTTTCAAGGGATTCACTGAAGAGCTGCTCTGTACAAATCTTTGTCTAAATCTTGACAAAGATTAGAGAAAAATAGAAACATGAAGATGCCTCTATCATATTATAGATACTTAAGGCTGGGGACACAAATAACAACTATTAGATCATTTTACAGGCAAAAGGAATGATACAATAGAATGAAGACCACTCCAGCTTTCAGTCCTCTTGTCCTGAGACAGTAAATGGGCTGCAAATTGATACTATGAGACAGAATTGGCAAGTTGTACTGACATTTTCTCCCAATTCCTGTGACAGTCATTTCTCCCATTTAGTTTGAAAACTATTACCAAAGTGAAAGATGAGGTGAGAAAATCCTTCTCAGAGAAAGTAGCTATAAAAAACATGGGGTAGTTTATTTACAAATTCAAAACATTGGAATGACACTGTTAAAGCATTCACATTTTCAAAATTAAAAAATAAGAAAAGAAAGCCAGGTGTCAGTGGCTCCCACCTGTAACCCTAGCTTCTCAAGAGGCTGAGATGTAGAGAATCCAGGTTCAAATCCAGCTGGGGCAGCAAAGTCTGTGACACTCATTTCCAATGAATCCCAGAAAAAAACAGGAGTGGGGCAGTGGCTCAAGTGGTAGAGTGCTATCCTTGAGCCAAAGGAGCTGAGGGACATTGCCAAGGCCAAGTGTTTAAACCCCATGACATGCAAAAAATGGCAATAACTCCATGTCTGTGTATATATGGCTGTATTTTTATTGGTGAAGCTCCTGAGTAGTAGCTATGATGAAAGGTACTAAACTAGGAAATGTACTTGGAATATAATTATTTTATATGACAGTGGATGTTCCAGGGCTCTCCTAACTGTTCCCCATTTAGCCTGAGGGTTTCTCTGTACCCCAGGCTGTGGAAGGAAGTCTGACTCATTGTTTGAACAGTGGACCAACCAAAAGGCCACTTGGGTACAACTATGCAACAAATATCTCCATCTGGGCCAATGGCTATGGATAAGTGTAGGTGGCCACTGAAGGCCAGGAGATACACGCTTCTTTGTACTCCAAGCTATATTTTACCCAGTCCTCTTTTTTGACAAAAATCCTTCAATTCTGCCTCATCCTGTGGCAGGTAAAGTTCCATGCACTTATCCTGCCTGTGTGAGATTATACTCTAAAGTTCAAATGAACTTCTAAATTTAACTCAAGAGTCTAACACAACTAAGGAACTGAACCCAATAAAAAATTTCATTATGGGCGATGATGAGCCAATGATGCTTCTTCAAGGATTCCAAAGGCTCTGGTGGCTCATGAAGGTACTGCCACCTATGCAGAGTTCTATATCTCTTCCTAAGTATAGAAATATGAGAAAACATCAGCAAACATTCATCTTAGAATTTCCCCATAAATATTTACAGTGTCAGAGCTTTTTATCTCTGTAGGAACCTTACTCAAACCCATAGAGTTTCTACTGGAGAAAAGTCCTACCCATGTAGGGGCCCAGCCTAGAGCTGTTGCTCAAACTCAATTTCATATGAATCATAAGGGATAAAAACCATAACCATATGGGGTAAGGCCTTTATTTGAATTTAACATGTTATTGAATATCAAAGACTTCATATGGTACAATAAGGACATATATAAATTAATATATTAAACATATATTACATTTAATATTACAAATACATATTGCCTATCTATCACATGCCTATTACATAGCTATTGCATATTTACTCCATATATTACATATCTATTCCATGTACATGTATAATATATTGTATATTTTAATGGACATGGGAAAGCTTTGTAATACTTATGTTCTTTGTCATTGGCATTAAAATAAAAAAGAATTCACTGGAAATTCCTTCATTCAGTTGAAGTTTCTAGTCATCATTCATTGACATAGGATCCAGATTCAACTGGGTGACTAGGAAACACTGAGCGCATGAGGGCCTCAGGGCCTGGAAGGGAGAGAGTCCTGAGGCTCTATCTATAGAGGAGGGTAATAGGTTTCTGATATTTATCTCTGTAACCTGTCCTCTTCTCACATTCCTTCACCTTACATCTAGCCATTAGCTTCTGTCACTCCTCATATCTGCATCAGTTGAGTATTCACCCATAATTCTGCATGAAAGCAGCAGTCTATAATCCCTGGACTCTGTGTTTCTGCAAATCCTGGAGGATGTGACACAAAGTAAGGGAACAGATAACCCCAAGCCAGAGGGGTCTGTCCAAATCTGGTACTACTCTGCAGTTTCAGAATGTTCATTGGCCACTATTAATTTGTTCAATTTAATCATCAGCCCAAGGCCATCCAGGGCAGGAAAAGATGAGACTCCATGTCTAAGTAACCAGTAAAATGCCAGACTAGAAGCATGGCTCAAGTATTTTAGTGCTATTCAAACAAGCCAAGCAAATCTGAGCCTTGAGTTCAAACCCTACTATTGACAAAAATAAGTTTATTAACTCATGAAGATTTTATATTGGCCTAATTCATTTCTCATAAATCCAGAACTTAAATGAATGTGTGATTGTGTACAAAAACCCCCTACTATGTACATGGGAGTGAGTGAGCTTGTAAAGTAAAATAAAAAGTTTTGATGTAACTGCATAATATATGTATATTATGCATAATATATGTATATTATATAATATCTACTCAACTTGATATGAAAAAGTATCATATTTATAAATATTAGGACAAATCAGTTTTAATATGATTATACTGTTCTAAAGGTGCTAAAAATGAACTTTCTAGTGTTTGTCCCATTCCATGGTTTTCTTAACATGATAAATCTAGTATATATAGCTTAATTAGTCTGAGAAATTAGTAAAAGCTTAGAGACAACATTAAAAAATACCAGAAAATGAGATTTCATGAAACATACCTTTTAGACATATAAGAGACATTCAATGCCAAAAGTTAATTCAATAAAATAATGCAGAGGAATACACACAAAATAAAAGTATTGAAAGACCCCAGACCCCCTGGGGTGCTTTCTTCAATGGGAGGGCACCCCAAGAACCAAGACTCCAAACCAGCAGCTGCAATAAGCAAGAGGAGTTTATTTGGCGTTTGCGCAAACGGGCTCTCTGTCCAGGGCAGACAGGGAGCCCCGAGCAGCGGTTACAGGCACTTTTAAAGACAAAAGCCCCAGGATTAGCATAAGACCCCAGGTTCCCCGGGATTGGCTCAGTTTACTACACGGGGAAGTTTATAACACTCTTTGTAATAAGACAATTAGTGCAGACAAAGGTAGGCACTCTTGGAGATAAGGGTTAGGAGATTTACAGTGTTACAAGTTTGTGATTGATTAACAATTTGGCCTAGTCTGCAGAGCTCACCAGATGGCCCTTATCTTGAGCCCCCTAAACTGGGAATTTCTGCACAGGAATGCCGAGGAACATACTCTTTGTTCCTTATCTTGGGTCCCATTTGTCCATTTGGGGAAATTATTTGTTAGCTCTTTATTTACGACTACAGGGCTTGTCCCAGGGCCGACACCTAGACTCCTAGACTCCGAAGCTTTTTCTATATCTCCAGGGAGGGGAAGGGTCAGTGCTAGCAAGTTTACAGAAGCAAAACCAGCAGTTAGCATTTGTAAAAAGGTAACTCTAATTTTTAATCTTTCAGTATCAGAGGTCTAATACAATGTGTTTGTGCCTTGCAGCTGTCTAGGTATTTAGTACTGCTCTGGCAACAAATACTAAACTTTAAATGCATAACATATATTAATATTACATTAAACATATTAAATGTGTATTAATATATGACATAATTTAATATATTTATATAATTATATTGTATACATTTATATTATATTATAATATACTTCATTTTATTAAATATATTTATGTATTGTGCTATACATAAATATATATTTAGTATTATTTTATAATTATTATATATATATATACATTTTTTTTGGTCAGTCGTGGGGCTTGAACTCTGGGCTTGGGCCCTGTCCCTGCGCTCTTCAGCTCAAGGCAAGTGCTCTACCACTTGAGCCATAGTGCCACTTCTAGTGGTTTATTGGAGATAATCTCATGGGCTTTCCTGCCAAGGCTGGCTTTGAACCATGATCCTCAGATCTCAGCCTCCTGAGTAGCTAGGATTACAGGTGTGAGCCACCAGCACCCAGCTTAATGATTATATTTTATATAATATAAAGTATATATTAATTTGTTCACTATATATAATTAAGATTATATATCAGTGCCCTCCTGGCTTGACAGTACCTTCCAAACCTCAGGAAAAGTTTATCATAATAACCTGGCTCTAGACTGACATTTACAATTCGTTTTAGCTATAGAGAGTGCACAACCTCTTCCATATTAAATTAAAATCTATTTAACATCCAAATACCTCACTCTGCCTGACAATCATCTTTTACTTTACAAACCAGAATATCTTTCTGGACATGCATGTCCCGACTGAAGATGGATGGAGTCTGCTGGACAGAGGGGTGTTCATTTGTTTCCTCCTCGAGTCTCATTCATATTTTTTGTATGTTTTTGTATGTGGGGCACTGGTGCTCACGTCTCAGGATTGGCACAAAAATAAAGAGAAAATGAAAAAGGAGGAACATGGAGGGGAAGTCCAACAAACTTTTTGTGTGTTTTTGTTTTTGTTTGGTTCATCATTTATGGGGCAGTGGTGCTCATTCTAGCTCCCTCAGGAAGCTGAAATCAGGAAGATCTCAGTGGGAGTCCAGCCCTAGAAGGAGGAAAGGCCATGAAAAGCATGTCTCCAAACAGCTAGCTCAAGCTAGAAGTAGAGCTGTGGCTCAACTTTTAGATTGCTACCATGGAGTGAAAAAACTGAGGGAACAGCGCAACTCAGACCCTGCGCTCAAATCCCAGGAGTAGGAAAAAAAGAAAGAAAGAAAAAAGGAAAGAAAAAAGAGAAAGAGAATGTAAGGCAGATCATTACAAAGTTTTTGTGGGTTTTTTGTTTGTTTTGTTTTGTTTTGTCCAGTCCCAGAGCTTGAACGCAGGACCTGGGAACTATCTCTGAGCTTCTTTTGCTCAAGTCCAGTGCTCTATCTACCACATCACCAACACCCCAACAAATTCAACTCAGGCCCTGAGTTCAAATCACAGGAGTTGCAACAAAAAAGATTAAAAAAAAGAAAGAAAGAAAAATGAAAAGGAAGAGAATAAAGGGAGATCCAATAAAATTTTTGTGCCGTTTTTGTTTTTGTTTTTGCCAGGCCTTGGGTTTGAAATTAGGGCCTGGGAAATGTGCCTGAGATTTGTTTGCCCTATGCTGGCATGCTACCATTTCAACTACAGCTGAACTGGGCAACCCAGGCCCTAGGTTCAAATCCCAGGACTGTAAAATGAGTGGTGTGGAGATCACAATAAAAGGTTTACATATTTTGCCCCCTTCAAAATACTGAAGCATTTTCTCTTTGCCAGTCTTGGGTCTTGACCTGGGAACTGTCTGAGTTTTCTTAGCACTAGGCTGGGGCACTACCACTTGTCCCACAGACAAACTGGGCAGTTGAGGCCCTTTGTTCAAGCCCCAGGACTGGCAAAAAACAATGGCCAGGAGGTCTCAACAAACATTCTATGTTTGCTTTATGTTCCCCCCCCCTTTGCCAGTCATGGGTCATAAAGTGAGGGCCTCGGGACTGTGCCTGACCTTTTTTTGCTCAAGACTGATGCTCTATCACTTGACACACAACTTAAACAGGAAACCAAGACCTGAGTTCAAATCCCAGGAATGGCAAAAAAAAAAAAAAAAAAAAAAAAAAATTAGAAAGAAAATGGCAAGGAGGTCCCAACAAACATTTTAGGTGTTTTTTTTTTTTTTTTTTTTTTTTTTTTTGCCAGTCATGGGGCCTGAACTCTGGGTCTGGGTGCTGTTCCTCAGCTCTTCAGCTCAAGACTAGCGCTCTACCACTTGAGCCACAGGGCCACTTCTGGCTTTTTCTGCTTATGTGGTGCTGAGGAATCGAACCCAGGGCCTCATGCATGCAAGGCAAGCACTCTACCACTGAGCCACCTTCCCAGCCCCCATTTTAGGTGTTTTTAAAAAATTCATTATTTATTTATTTTGGTGCCAGTGCTAGGGCTTGAAGTCAGGGGCCTGGGAATGGTGTTTAAATTTACTTTGTCTTATGCTGGCACAATAGCACTTGACCCACAGCTGAATGAGACAACCCAGACCCTAAGTTCAAATTGCAGGACTGGCCAAAAAAATGGTGAGGAGAACCCAACAAACTCTCTAAGTTTTTTGTTTGTTTGTTTGTTTTCAGCCCCAGGGCTTGTTCTCTTTCCCAGTCCTGTGGCTTGAAGTCAGGGCCTGGGAAAAGTGTATGAATTCCTTTGCCATATGCTGGTGCAAGAGAACTTGACCCACAGCTGAACCTGGCAACACAGGCCCTAAGTTCAAGCCCCAGGACAGGCAAAAGAAAACAATACTGGGAAAGTGTATGAGTGATTTATTAATATTGTTGTTGTTATTATTAAAAGAATAAATGGCATTTCATTCCTCAAATGAATCACACGGTCATCCTGTTGGCAGCCAGGCCATATTTATTAGCAGATTCTCTCTTTCTCAGAGAACGCTATGGTGCCATGAGCCTGAGGGCAGCTGGAGGAGTCACCCTGGGCTATGCCTGCCTTTGTACCCTAAAATAGTCAGATTGACCCCTCATGGTCATCCCTGTGGGATCTGCCTTCCACGCCTGAGTTGGGAGGGCAGTTAGAGGCCCCCTCCTCTCTTCCCTTGCTCACAGTAGGCCGTGACCACCGCCTGTGGTGGTAGGTCCCTGTGGTCTCCATGTCCACTGTGGGATCCATCATGGAGAGGCAGAGCCATCAGGTGCTAGGGCTCTGAAGACAGGAGAGGTTTGTGACCACTGCAGGGAACAGAGGTCTGCCATTTTCCCACTCAGGCCAGTGATGGGCCTGTACTGTAAAGATGAGCATGGAGCATGATGTGGGCCTGCATGCAAATTCTGGGAAGCCACCACAAGTCAGCATGCTCAATGATGTCTGAGCACAACAAATCTCAAAATATGTGGCTTGGTGGATGAGATGGAGGGCAGGGAGGGGTGGAGAAAACAGAATTAAGCATTGCTCCATTTTTCCCTAATGTTTTCATTCATCCCTGCTCTGTAGACCAGACAGGAGACTCAGAGAGGTGATGAGACAAGGCGGTGGTCACACAGGAACAGAACTGGGATGCTATCGAGTCTGTTGGACTGCAGTGTCTAGCCCCTTCCTTCAGCATAAATTGGTGGTGTGGTCAGAGTCTGGAACTGGCTGTTTGTGCACAGAGCCAACTTTCAAATAACCCCTGTCCTTCCCCAACCTGAGAATATTTAGAACTTGTCACCTCTTGCTCTCTCCTCCTTTTCTACTTGAGGCTACGAGGGTCTGTGGACTCAGAGTCTGGGAGACTGGGTTCCAGTCTTCCCTCAGCATCTGTAAATTTATGAAGCCTTCATATATTCATAATGAAATTTCACCAGCTTAAACTTCTAAAGTCAAGTATCTGATAACCCCTGCCTCAACTTGTAATTACCTTGAAGGACAGTGTGCCTAGTATTGCCCAGATCTTGCATATTTATGTGCTGGTCCTCAGGCTTGAAATCAAGTACTGGACTCTGTCCCTGAGCTTTTTTCTCAGGGACTTGAACCACAGATTTACTGCTGGCTTTTTTTGTGGTTAACTAGAGATAAGAGTCCCATAGACTGTCTTGCTCTGGCTGGCTTCAAACCTTTGTCCTCATATCTCAGCCTCCTGAGTAGCTAGGATTACAGTGTGAACCACTGGCATCCAGGAGATCTTAGACATTTTAAGAGAAGTTAGAAGTATTACTGGGCACTGGTGGCTCACACCTGTAATCCTAGCTACTCAGGAAGCTGAGAATCTGAAAATAAAAACTCAAAGCTAGCTCAGTCTTTAAAACTCTTATCTCTAATAAACTTCTCACAAAAAGCCATAAGTCATGATGTAGCTCAAGTGGTAGAGCATCAGCCTTGAGCATAAAGAGGCTCAGGGACAGTACCCAGGTCCTAAGTTCAAGGCCCAGGACGGGCAAAAAAAAACCTTGTAGATGATGGAGGTTATAAACTTAGGGCTTCTTGTTCTTGCTTAGCTCACATGCTGATGGCTGGTACTCTGTCACTTGAGTCTTGTCTCTAGTCCAGCACTTTTGCCTCTAATTGGAGATGGGTGTCTTGTGGACTTATCTGCCTGAGCTGGATTTGAACACCAACCCTCCAGGTCTCAAGCTCCTGAGATGCTATGAATATAGATATGAACCATTGGTGTTGGGTTAGGAAGTGTAAATCTTTATATTAAATACATGTTTTAAAATGGCTCATGCCTGAAATCCTAGCTACTCAGGAGGCTGAGATGTGAGGATTGTAGTTGGAAGCCAGCTTAGTGTAGGAAAGCCTATGAGACTCTTATTTCCAATTAACTAAAAAAAAAAAACCCTGGGAAGTGGTGCTGTAGCTCAAGTGGTAGAGCGCTCGCCTTGAGCTGAAGAGCTGAGGGACAGTGCCCAGGCCCAGAGTTCAAGCCCCACGACCGACAAAAAAAAAAACAAAAACAAAAACCCTGAAAGTGGAGGTTTGGTGCAAGTGGTAGATTGTTAACCATGAGCATAAAAGCTCATGGCCCTCAGTTCAAGCCTCAAGACCAGCACAATCAAAAAGATGAAAAAGATTTACTTCCATGTTATAGAACAGAATGTAAACAAAGCTACTGATTCTGGCATAATTTTAATTAATTAATAATGATTCCAAATAACCTATCCATTATCTGAAATTCACTCACATCATGGAATATTTCACAGTTGGAAGAAAAGAATAGGAAAATCTGTATGTATATGGTGTGATCTCCAGGATCGTTTATATAAGAAAAGCAAGGTGTAGCCCAATGCACTGAAAATTGCTATGCAAACTTGAAGCTGATGCCAGAATGCATGTACAAAGCATACTGCACTGTCTGCCTTTTGCTGAGGGGGTAGGAAAAAGAAGAGAAAGTGAGAGAAAGAATATTCAGTAACTAGGGACAAGAGGTTCATTGGCTAAACCAGTGTCTCTCTTGGTGAACAGCCCAGGTGAGTTAGCATAGTGGAACTTTTCCTGAATATTGAACTTAGATTCCAGCAAGAATTAGTTCTAATACTAGATCTGCTCGTAACAGCCATAATGACCTTTTCCCTTGCTGGTACCTAACACAATTGTTATACATGGAATGATTTATGTGAGACTGGGACCCATTTGCCTGTCCATCATTGAATCCTAGCACCTGCTAAAGAGCCTGGTGTGTGATAGATTGGTTTGTGGGAAAAGAACCTTCTTTGTTTTGTGCTAGGGCCTTATTTCTTTCACTTGGCTTTTTCTGCTCAAGACCGTCTCTCTAGCACTTGAGTTTAATGGACTATTATGCCCAGGCTGGCTTTGAACCTCAATCCTAAGATCTCAGCCTCCCAAATAGTTTAGGATTACAGGCATGAGCACCAATGCCAGGCCTGGTAAGTTATTAAATATGTGTTGAATAGATGAGTAAATAAGTGTGAAAGGGGATGGCTGGTTAAGTTCTCTCATCTGAAAAATGGAAATGAGAATAGAACCTACCTACCTAGGATTTGGTGGGAATTAGTGAGGTTATATCTGTAATTGCTTCCTTCTTTCCTGTGTGTTCCTTGATCTCAGAGTCTGAGAAAGTCTAAATGGCTCAGCTAATCCTCTACCTTCTGATGCCAGCCAGGCAGATCCTAGGTCAACATCTAGCCCATAGAGGAGGTGGAGGCCAGCCCACAAAGCAGAAAATTTAGCCATTTTAGAACAGGGTGCCAATCAGGAGTTCTTTCTGCAGACATCTGAAATATGTCTCCTAGAGCAGGCCTAAAGGGGAATTATAAATTCCCATTTAGTAGGCAATAAAAAATCAGCATTCTTAGGTAATTTTTGTGTGGGAGGTCAGTTGGAGTAAAGACACAGATGATGTCAGGGGTTGAACTGTGTTACTTCTCAGCTCCATTTTCCTCTGACTTTTTCTCAGAAAAAATTAGGGGCTTGGTATTCTTACTCTGGAAAGTTTGAGAATTGCGTAGAACAATAAGATAAGGTAGGGGTGATCGCAAGGGATAATGTAGTCACATTAGGCTAGAAACAGTATGGGCTGCTCAGCCCTAGAACTGTCAGGTGCTGGGAAGGGCAGTGATGGAAACCCAGAGACAAGGTAGTTTCAAGAAGGTTGTGTGAGAGGAACTGGGGCATTGCTTGTGGACACAGCCAACCTGTGGCACAATGCTAGATAGAGATCTGGAGAAAAACAAACCACCACCAACAGAACATCACTTTACTGTGGCTCTGAGCCCATTCTGTCCAGTGACAGTAGAAAAGACTTCTGTGCATGCATTTGTCAAGAGAGAGATGAGGGGAATCTGGGATAGAACACTTGAGCTTCTGTCCTCTGCTTTTAATGGGTCAGAGAGGATGTGTTAGCTTGGAGTGGTCTCAGTTTATGATCAAAGGTCAGATTCAAGAGGTAAGTAACAGGATATCAGGAAGCAGTATGGATTAAGGATACTCAGGGACAGGTCTTCAGCCAGGTGTAAGTGGCTCATGCCTGTAATCCTAGCTACTCAGGAGGCTGAGATCTGAGGATCATGGTTCAAAGCAAGCCCGGGAAAAAGTCCCAGTAAGACTCTTCTCTCCAATTAGCCACTCAAAAACCATAAGTAGTGCTGGGGCTCAAGTGGTAAGCACCAGCCTTGAGCACAAAGGGGCTCAGGAACAGCACCCAGGCCCTGAGTTCAAGCCCCATATCAAAAAAAAGAAGAATAGGTCTTCACACTGATCACTAGGGTAATGTCATGAACTTCCTGATGTCCTGTTATCTATCAGAATCCTGTGTAAACACAACAGGGCAAACAAACAAACCAGCAGCTTTCTGCTGGCATCAGGCTTCCCCTGCACACACCATTCAATCATGCTTTCTGCAATAGTCTTAGTTCCCAAGGGGCTCCTGAGTACCACAGGAAACCTTGGCCTTGACAGGTCCCCTACCTCCTCCCCCTGAACCCAACAGGAAAACAAAACAAAGAAGCTCAGGGAGGTATTCTGTATGGTCTGGCTGAGCCTAAGCAAGATGTCCTGGATAAGCCTCACATGGAGACTTACATCCAATACTGTCTCATCTGAATGGAGAGGCTACTATTTCCTTGACTTAGTCTACATAACACCTGCAGAATTGCACCTCTTGTTTCACATTTGTCTTCTGGAGTACAGATGCTCCCCTCTGGACTGATCCCTGTAGCCAGAGAATAGAGTGTTCTGATTGTCTAAGCCAGCAGGACAGAGGGGAATCAGTTCTGATTAGATTGGAGCTGTCTCCTTTCCTGGCCTGTTTCCTAACAAGGACCAGTCTTATCTTTCTGTGGCTCCTACACTCACCAGCCAGTTGCTATTCAACAAATTCAATCTTTTCATCCATGGCAGACCCCATATTGCCAGCAAAGACCACCATGCCCTGCTTTCTGTACATCCTTTGACATTAGAGCCAGAGTAAGATCTCTCTGGTCCCACAGAAGTTTGCTGGAAGGTGCCATCTAGTGGAATGTCAGCTGACCTACTGCTTAAATGAAAAGGCCTAGTGGTGTTTTAAAGCTCAGAAAACAATTGGTGGGACAGTGACCTCTCAAAATGACCATCAAGAGAAATCACTAGGCTATGGATGGGTCAAGTTCCAGCCTTACTGATTTATTGGCCTGGGATAGAGGGTGAACAACTAGGATTTGTTTTTATTTGTGTGTGCTGGTACTAGGGCTTGAACTCAGGGCTTAGGCACTGTCCCTTAGCTTTTGTGCTCAAGGCTAGCACTCTCTCATCTGAGCCACACCTCCACTTCTGGTTATTCGCTGGTTAAGTGAACATAAGAGTCTCAGAGATTTCCCTGTTCTGCCGAGCTTTGATACACCATCCTCAGTTCCCTGTCCCCTGAGTAGCTAGGATTACAGGTATGAGTTAAGCCACCAGTGCCCCAGGGTTTTTGGCTCTTTTTTTTTGCCAGTCCTGGGGCTTGAACTCAGGGACTGGGCACTGTCAAGCTTCTTTTTGCTCAAGGCTAGTGCTCTACCACTTTAACCACAGTGCCACTTTTGGCTTTATTTACATAATACTAAGGAATCAAACCCAGGACTTCATTCATGCTAGGCAAGCACTCTAAGGTGGTTCCCAGTCCTATATCCAGGGTTTTTAAAGTACATTTCTTTTTTTTTTTTTTTTTTTGCCAGTCATGGTTCCTGAACTCTGGGCCTGGACACTGTCCCTCAGCTCTTCAGCTCAAGGCTAGCGCTCTACCACTTGAGCCATAGCACCACTTCTAGCTTTTTCTGCTTATGTGGTGCTGAGGAATTGAACCCAGGGCCTCATGCATGCAAGGCAAGCACTCACACCACTGAACCACCTTCCCAGCCCCTCCAGGGTTTTTTAAGTCCTTAGCAGATTCTAACATGTAGGACTGGGTCCTGCATAGTATCCAACTCCCTCATTTATAGGGGTGCCCACAGAAGGGAGACACCCTTAAAGAAATTCAGATTGCTAGGAAGATCCTTTTGACTGGCACTCCACATCTAAATTTAATTTGTACTTTGTTCTTCCTCATACTGAAATGAAAAGTAATTTAACAGGCAACACTCTGTTTTCTAAGTTCTGACAATTCTGTGATAGGGCCAAGAGGCTGGTTCTCTTTATGTATCTAATGTCTGCAGCTGACTCTACTGGCTGATGTACTGTCCCGACCCGCAGGACTTCAACGAGGGTGGTGAACCTAAGCGAGAAGGAATGAAGGGACAAGAGACACGAAGAAGGACAGCAAGACAAGGATTCTGATCAAGCTGCCAAATTTTATTTTTCACACTGGGGTATTTATATGCTTAGAATAAGGAAGCTTTTTCATTGGGCGTAGCAGCTGCAGGATGCTTGCTTAGGGCAGTGTGAAAAGGTGGTCAATAGCAGCTACCTGGTCTTTGTTTGGGGCAGGATGCAAAGACCAGATTCTGTAAATAGCCTCGAGAGATGTTCCAGCGAGATAGTTAAGCTTATCATGCAGAGAGACTCCCTGCAGGGCTCTCAACATCTCCCCCTTTCTTATTTAGAAAATTGACCATCAATTGTTGCCTGCTCTTTTTGAGGGGGTGACAGAGGCTCTGTTCCTCTAAGGGCCCAGGGTTTTTCTCTGCTCCGAGCGAGCGTCCTCACTCGGGGAGGGGAATTTTTACAGGCCCTGGCATGTTTTTTGAGGAGACGGCTTGTGGGTATGCATGCCAACCGTCATGCACCAGAGCTTGCCACTCTTGGGTCTTGGGTTTTGGGATCTCGCGGATCCATCCCCCTGCAGTCTTACCTGCACCCTTGATTAGAGCATTTTTTTCTTCCTCCCATAGGTGCATCCTCCCCCAAGCGGAGGGGCCTATAGGAGGAGGGGCGAACCTATCCCTTATGGCAATAGGTCTTGCCCATTGAATGGTCAGGAGTTACGAATAAGAAGGGTTTTCTAAATAAGAAAAAGAAGGGGGGCTGTTTCCCACTGGAACAAGCTCATGGCAAAACACTAATTAAAAGCCTGGGGTAAATCCTAGATCTCAATGCCGCAGTCTGCCATATCAAGGCAATGTGTATGGTGATGAACCTGTATGGGCTTAGAAACCAAGAGATTAATCTGTTATTTAATAAATTCAAACAGGATGGTCCATGTCTGGAGTTCTAGCTGCATCTGCAAGAGAAAAGGAATCATCCTCAGGGGGAAGGTTTCCCCTGGGTTGTGGTAAGCCATTAACCTGTTTTCAAGCGTTCTGGCAGCCACCTTGGGGCTGCTTGTTCTTGACAAAGACAAAGAGTGTCAGGGAGTGGTCTACCTGTAGCTTGGGAGGGCATTGCCCCTTGTCTTTGTTTGCTGAAGGGACATTCATGTGCAAAGTGACCAGGTTGTTTACAATTAAAGCAAGTAAGCGAGCAAGCCCTGGACTGAACTTTGAAATGCCTTGGTAAAAGCAGCGCCTATGATGTGAGCAGTCCCTACTCCAGCACAAAGACAAACTCAGAGAGGTCACCCTTGTTTTTACGTGGCCGGAGGACATCTTGACATGCCGGGTTAGCATTTTCAAAGGCAAGATGTTTAACAAAGGCACTTTCACTTTCACTAGGCCCAAGAAGCCTTTCTGCAGCCAAGTTAAGCCGTGAGACAAAGTCACTGTAGGGTTCCTCTGGCCCCTGTCTAACCTTTGCCAGGGAAGTAGTAGCCGATCCCTTTTGAGGGAGACGCTTCCAAGCATAAAGGCCAGCGTTTTGAATTTGTGCCAAAAGTCCGGTAGGAAAGCGCGCCTGTTTAGCATTGGTATCGAAGGGCGCATTACCCAAAAGTTTAGTATAGGTCCAGGTTTCTGAAGATGTTTTAGCCAAATTTTTTTGTGCGGTCTCTCTACATTGTTCCTTAAAGTCCGCATTACATAAAACAAAATCACCCGCACTAAGGGTGGCGCGGGCCAGGAACTTCCAATCATTAGGGGTGAGCCAGCGCACACTTTGGTTTTCTAATAAGGCTAAAGTATAAGGGGCAGTCGGGCCATATTGGGCACATGCATTTTTAAGCTTTTCAACAAACCGGAGGCTAAGCCTCTTATACTCTTGTTGGCCTTTTCCCTGGGTGGGTTGTTCCTCTTCATCCCCAGTATCCTGTTCCTCATCCTCTTTTTCCTCCTCTTCTGATTCGTCCTCCTCACCCTCTGAGGTCCTATCTGTCTGGCTCCGAGTTACTGGAAAGGCGAGAACTGATTGATGGCCTGATCTAACCTTAATTTTATCAGGCGGTTTTGGCGTATTGGCCAAGGCCAGTGTGCGGAGTTCATAATCAAGGGACCTCAGTTCTTTTAAAAGTTGAAGGTGTTCTCGCCTATGTTGAAGAGTCTCACGTAAAGGTGCCAGGTTAGGTAAAGGGGGGGGGGAGAAAAAACATCTGGATCTGGAGGGGCAGTGGGCCCTTGGAAGGCCGGGTCACAAAAGGGAGGGGGTGCATAGGAGGAATGCGGAATATTTGAGGTAGAGGGTTTAGTCTGAGGTAGGGGGTGACTGAGAAGGGGGGCCAATCAGGCTGACGATATTGGGCCGCCTCCTCTTCCAGGGTGGCCTCCTCCTCGGGATTTAAATTATTCTGAGGGGAATGGGCAGCCTGGGGTACAGGATAATAATGTTCGTCTACCTTTTGAGAAGGAGTTTCAAGATCTAATACAACCGTGGGCGAGCCACGGGGGGCCGAGAGGCATGTTCGAGAACCTCCTCTCCCGTTTTTACAAGTTTTAAAATTCCACTATCAAACAGAGAGCATTTTAAAATGTCATTAATCAAATTCCAATAGGAAAAGGCCGTAGCAGGAACCTTTTCTGAACCAAAGGTTTCATAATAATCTTTTAAACAATCTCCTACTCTTTGCCAGCTTTTTGCATCTATGATTCCTTCAAAGGAGAACTGTAGAGAGCTGCGAGAGGCCGCACCTGGAAGATGGTGCCAGCTTCCGCCCTCCGCCTTCCCGATGGCGAGTGCTCTCTGTGGTAAACAACTCCTGATATGGCTAAGGCAAAGAATCTGGCTTGCTTCTGCGCACCTGAACCTATTGGTGGTTCCCACGTGGCGTATCAGGGTTGGCTACCCAGCGGGTACTTAAGGCTGTGGGGAATTCTCCCCGGGGTTGGGGTCACAAGATTTAAAAAAAAGGTCCTGAATAAACGGCAGAGAGAAGAGTCCGGTGTCTCGTCTCCTTGCTGGTCGAGGCGGTAGCGACACGTGGTGGCCCGTACGGGGACTCAGCCATAACCCCAATGAGGACTCAGAACTCTCTGTGGTCAGGGTGGTGCACCGGTAAGTCCCCAGGTAAAAGGGGAATCCGCGACAAAAGCGGGGGTAAGTCCCCAGGTAAAAGGGGAATCCGCCACAAGAGCGGGGAGTAAGTCCCCAGGTAAAAGGGGAATCCGCCACAAGAGCGGGGAGTAAGTTCCCAGGTAAATGGGGAATCCGCCACAAGAGCAGGGAGTAAGTTCCCAGGTAAAAGGGGAATCCGCCACAAGAGCGGGGAGTAAGTTCCCAGGTAAAAGGGGAATCCGCCACAAGAGCGGGGGGGATTTTTGCTCTTCTCGGTAGATAGAGAGTGAGAACCCGGGGCTAGTCAATAGAGTAGCCAAAAGTGAAAGTAAAAGTTTGTTTACCAGCTTCGCACCCAATTTTTTTGGCTCTCAATGAGCTACTGCACTCAAAAAAGTTAAAAATAAAAAAGAGTACTTTAGAGAGATTTTTGAATGAATGTGACACCGTTGCCCCATGGTTTGCTGTCTCTGGAAGCCTCACAGTGGCCTCTTGGGAGAAACTAGGGAGGGACCTAGATTTTGCCTCTGAACAAGGAACGCTTAAGAGCGGAGTGAGACCAATATGGAAACTGATAAGAGGCTGTCTCGAGGACCAGCGTTGCAGTGAGGCGGTAGAGAATGGTCAGGCCGCCTTAGAAATGCTGCAGGAAGAAAGATCAGAAAGGGCAGACAGCGAAAAGGAGGAGAGCAGGGGGGGGTCATACCCCGATTTTGCCGAACTAGAGACCTCTGAGTCTACAGACTCAGAGGAACTACAATCACTCATAGAACAAATAGAAAAAACAAAGATAAGAAAGAGGAGGAAAGGGAAGGAGAGAGAGGACCCAGATAAAGACGAATGCACACCCTCCGTGCACTGCCCCACACCTTCGGCCCCTCCGCTCTATGCTGAGGACCCTGGAAGTGGCAGCCCCGGCTGTTCTTTCAGCCCAGGCGTGTGGAAAGCGGTCAGAACCGAGTTACATCTAGCCTGTCCAATATTTCAGGATCCACAGGGACAGCGGTATCATGAACCCTTAGATTTTAAGGTTATAAAATCTTTAGCTGAGTCTGTGTGGACATACGGAATCACAGCCTCCTTTACTGTAGCCCAGGTAGAGGCCCTAAACAGATACTGCATGACACCCGGTGATTGGAGTGGGCTCGCACGAGCTTGTTTGAGCCCAGGTCAGTATTTAGATTGGAAGGCCTTTTTGATTGAATTTGCTAGTGAAGAGGCTGCGGCCAATCAGGCTGGGGGAAACCCAGCTTGGGACAGAGATATGCTGCTTGGACAGGGGAGATTCGCCAATCAGCAGATAGGCTACCCGGTTCAAGTTTATGAACAAATCAATAAAATTGGCATAAAGGCATGGAAGGCCTTACCAAATAAAGGCGAGGTGAGTGGCAATCTCACCAAAATCCTGCAGGGCTCTACGGAGCCGTTTTCGGACTTTGTTGCCCGTATGGTCGAGGCTGCTGGCAGAATTTTTGGTGACCCAGATGCAGCCATGCCATTAATTAAACAGCTTGTTTACGAGCAGTGCACTAAGGAATGCAGAGCCGCCATAACCCCATATAAGAACAGGGGACTAGAAGCATGGATGAAAGTTTGCAGAGAGCTGGGCGGACCACTAACTAATGCTGGATTAGCTGCTGCTGTGGTGCAATTAACCCAGAAGAATGGGGCTGGGAAGGTGGCTCAGTGGTAGAGTGCTTGCCTTGCATGCCTGAGGCCCTGGGTTCAATTCCTCAGCACCACATAAATGAAAAAAGCCGGAAGTGACGCTGTGACTCAAGTGGTAGAGCGCTGGCCTTGAGCTGAAGAGCTGAGGGACAGCGCCCAGGCCCAGAGTTCAGGCCCAGGAAAAAACCTATTCAAAAAACGCTGCAAATTTGTCTAAACAGTTGTTTAGTTATCTTTTAGGTAATTGAACTGGGGAGTTCGACAGCCTGATGGAACAGCTCAGGGTTGCCATCGTCATGGTGAACTCGACCTGAGTGGATGCCGGATTGGCGGAGGGGTTATCTTCATGGATCTCCGCTGCTATGATTCATCTCAAGGAGGTGGCGGGTTTGGGAGCCCTGACAGGCATCCTGGTGTTAGCCTCCTTGGTATGTCTGTGGTGCATTTGCCAAATTAGAGGTTCTCAGCATCGCAGTGCAGCCATGATTATCCAAGCCTTTACAGTCATTGGAGCAGGTCAGTCCCCCTAAGCGTGGCTTGCCACCCTAAAACAATGAACACAGATTGCAAAGCCAAAGTACTGCAGTCGAGAGGCATGAGTTTTGCCCTCGAGGAGAGCATGTTTGATTGCACACGGGTTCGATTCGCCTTTTCCCGTCCTTGTGAAAAACGAATCAATGGACAGGCTGAGTCATCCCTAGAGAAGGCGCCCTCTGGGAGAAGGCTTGTATGCAGTCCTTGCAATTGCACAACAGGGATCAGACCTCTGTTCTCATCTGTGTTCTTTAAACAAAAAAGGGGGAACTGTAGAGAGCTGCGAGAGGCCTCACCTGGAAGATGGTGCCAGCTTCCGCCCTCCGCCTTCCCGATGGCGAGTGCTCTCTGTGGTAAACAACTCCTGATATGGCTAAGGCAAAGAATCTGGCTTGCTTCTGCGCACCTGAACCTATTGGTGGTTCCCACGTGGCGTATCAGGGTTGGCTACCCAGCGGGTACTTAAGGCTGTGGGGAATTCTCCCCGGGGTTGGGGTCACAAGATTTAAAAAAAAGGTCCTGAATAAACGGCAGAGAGAAGAGTCCGGTGTCTCGTCTCCTTGCTGGTCGAGGCGGTAGTGACAGAGAACCAAGGACACAAGTCCTCTATGAATGAGAAAAATAATTCTAAGTCCTTTTTCTTAACCCGCGTTCCCCATGTCTTGAAGGCCTCCTTGAGGTCTGACAGAAATAGATCATGTGACGATATTGCTTGTCCCATAGTGGGTCACTTACCATGCGCCGTCCCCACTCTCCTCCTGGATCTGTCTCTCGGTGGGGTCTGTCGAGGCGATCTCGCGATCTTGGACTGTACTTGGCCAAGTTTTCCCGGAGGACGGCGTTCCTTCCTTAGTCAGAGGCTCAAGCCCCACGTTGGGCGCCAGTTGTCCCGACCCGCAGGACTTCAATGAGGGCGGTGAACCTAAGCGAGAAGGAATGAAGGGACAAGAGACACAAAGAAGGACAGCAAGACAAGGATTCTGATCAAGCTGCCAAATTTTATTTTTCACACTGGGGTATTTATATGCTTAGAATAAGGAAGCTTTTTCATTGGGCTAGCAGCTGCAGGATGCTTGCTTAGGGCAGTGTGAAAAGGTGGTCAATAGCAGCTACCTGGTCTTTGTTTGGGGCAGGATGCAAAGACCAGATTCTGTAAATAGCCTCGAGAGATGTTCCAGCGAGATAGTCAAGCTTATCATGCAGAGAGACTCCCTGCAGGGCTCTCAATAATGTACTACCAAATGACACAGTATATTTATTTGAGATTTGTAGCCTTCTCCGTTTGCTTTTTCAGAGACTAGCCTCCTTGAGGCATCTTACAGTATCTTTTTTTCTTGGTCATTCATGGGGCCTGAACTCTGAGCCTGGGCACTGTCCCTCAGTTCTTCAGCTCAAGGCTAGTGCTCTACCACTTGAGCAGTGCCACTTCCAGCTTTTTCTGCTTATGTCGTATTGAGGAATCGAACCCAGAGCCTCATAAATGCAAGGCAAGCACTCTACTATGAGCCACCTTCCCAGCCCCTCTTGCAGTGTCTTGATTGAATAATTTCCCTTTACAGTTGGCAGGTTTGGTTGATTTAATTGGCATTGTATTTTGGAAATGACAAAGTGGACTCCAGGACACAGAGAGGCAATTCCCTAACTAACGGTCATTTCAAATACATACCCTGAAAGTCTCTTATTTTTATTCAAAGTAGGAGCTAAAATTCCACTAAATACAGACTCTAGAGTGGTGTTCTCTGTCTGACCCTTTTACTCCCATCCTGCTTTGCAAGACTGTGCCCCAGAAGTTTAAATAAAAGGATTTGAAAGAGGGCTACGAATGTGGCTCAGTGGTAGAGTGCCTGCCTGGTGTGCATGAAGCCCTGGGTTCAATTCCTCAGTACCATACATATAGGAAAGGCCAGAAGTGGTGCTATATAGCTCAAGTGGTAGAGCACTAGCCTTGAGCACAGAGAGGCTCAGGGACAGCCCAGGCCCCAATTTTAAGCCCCAGGACTGGCCAAAAAAAAAAAAAAAAAAAGACTTGAAAGAGCTGGGACCTGGCAGCTCATGCCTGTAACTAGCTACTCAAAAGGCTGAGATCTAAGGATCATGGTTTGAGGCCAGCCTAAACAGGAAGTATGGGAGATGCTTATAACCAATTAACCACCAAAAACACCAGAAATGGAGCTGTGGCTCAAGTGGTATAATAGAGTGATAGCCTTGAACAAAAAACCTCAAAGACCTGAGCTTGAACCTGAGTTCAAGCTCCAGGACTGGTGGACATGCACGCGCACACCTGTATACACACACACTCACACACACTCACACACACACACACACACACACACACACACACCCCAAAGCAGAACCCTAAATGCAATTTGTAAATAAATGATACTAATTCTTAAAAGGTTACCAATTATATGACATGCTATAAAAGGAAAATTATATAGCCAGCACAAAAGTTATATACCCCATAAAAAGATCAGTGCTTGCCACAAGTAGGGTTGGGGAAAGAGGAAGAGGAATAAAGAGGGGAGAATAGAAAGGATTTTTTGTTGTTGTTGTTGATCATGGGGCTTGAACTCAGAGCTCTGTCTGGTTTTTTGGTGGTTAATTGGAGATACCTGTCTTACAAACTTTTCTGACTGGGCTGGCTTTGGACTAGTAGCTGGGATTACAGGTGTGTAAGCCACTCCCACTGGGAATTATAAGCGAGAGCCACCACCACCTGTCTGTAAAGAATTTTTCTTTTAGGGCAGTGAAACTCTATACAATTCTGCAATGGTGAACATGTCATTACACAATTGTCCAGAGCCAATGAATGCACAACACTAAGTGTGAACCCGAATGTTCACTATAAGCTCTGGATAATAACTTGTTAAGTAGTGTAGTTAATAATGTAGTAAGATAAGAATCTCACAGACACCCAGTGTTAGTGACTCAAGCCTGTAATCTTAGCTACTCAGGAGGCCGAGATCAGAGGATCAGGGTTCAAAGCCTTCCAGAGCAGAAAAGTCAGTGAGTCTCTTCAATTGATCACAGAAAAGGCGGGAAGTGACTTTCATCAATATTAGTATGCATGCTTTCATGAGTGTGTGTGGGAGGAGGTGTAAAGGAATACAAAACATCTAAGTACCTTCTGCTCCATTTGGTTGGGAACTTAAAATTGTTCTAAAAAATAAAGGCTACTAAAACCAAACAAGAAATAGCAAAATGTGCACATGGTCCTCCTCTTGAGGCTTACAGCTCAATGGGAAAGCCCAATGTCAAGTGTTTAACAGCAACCATTAATGGTGTGTCCTTGAGTAAGGAAGCCAAAGTTAAAAGTACACACAGCAGGGTGTGGTGGCTCATGCCTGTAATCCTAACTACTCAGGAGCCTCTGGTTGGTGGATCTTGGTTTGAACCTGGCCTAGACAAGAAAGTCCAAGACACTCTTATCTCCAAATAAGCATACATACACACACTCACAAACACACACCAGAAATGGAGCTGTGGCTCAAGTAATAGAGAGCTAGCTGTAAGTGTGTGCATGCACATATGCACATACACACACACACACACACACACACACACACACACACACACACACACACACTCACCAGAAATGGAGCTGTGGCTCAAGTAATAAAGAGCTAGCTGTAAGTGCATGCATGCACATATGCACATACACACACACACACACACACACACAACATAAGAAGTGTGGGAGGGGAGATTATTTTCTTTTGTCCAAGGAGATCAGGATTCTCCAGGAATGTGTTAGTTGAGCTTGGTGAGCCCCAAGAGAGGAGAAGGACTCACTGGAGATCCAGAGACACACATTTTTTCAGGCTTGCTTTTGGCTAAGCAGATCTCTCAGTTTCCAGCCTGGAAATCACACCATTACACTCCTCCTGATTTAGTAGATAAGGAAATGGGGGCTAAAGATTTCTGATGATTAGGTGGGAAACTGGAGACACAGTCTGTGAATAAGCAGTTCGTTAAACAATATTAAAAACAAGCCATGCACTGGTGACTCATGCCTGTCATCAAAGCGACTCAGGAGGCTGAGATCTGAGGATTGTGGTTCAAAGTCAGTCTGGGCAAAAAACCTTATCTTCAATTAACCAGTTAAATAACAACTACAATGAAAAGCCAGAAATGAAGGTGTGGCTAAGTGGTTGAGCAGAAAACTAAGCAAGAGAGCAAGCCCTAGTACCAGCACACACATAAACACAATCAATCAATCAATCATTTTGACCCATATACAAGTGCCTTTAGCCTGGTGGATCCATTCTTCTTTCACAACCCTTGGCTCAAGGCTTTAGCCTCATTAGCTTGAGGTCCCATGATGAATGGCATTAGCATTGAAGATCCCTAAAAATTCCAAGGTAAGGACAGATAGTAGGAAAGGTTTTGTATCCTCACCAGGAAGGTTTTGAAGACCTGCACCTGTTACTTCTCCTCTGGGTGACATTTCCAGTTACTAATAACAAGATGGAAAACTGGAAACACAGTCCATGTATAAGCAGTTTGTTAAAATAAATAAATAAAAAGGGACCTGGACCCTGGTGGCTCATGCCTGTAATCCTAGCTACTCAGGAGACTGAGATCTGAGGACCACTATTAGAAGCCAGATTTATTTTTTATTTTTTTTTTTTATTTTTGCCAGTTTTGAACTCTGAGCCTGGGTGCTGTCCCTAAGTTCCTTTTGCTCCAGGATAGCACTCTACCACTTGAGCTACAGCACCACTTCCAGTTTTTTTTCTGTGATAAACTGGAGATAAGAGTCTCACAGACTTTTCTGCTCTGGCTGACTTTGAACTGAGTTCCTTAGATCTTAGCCTCCTAAGTAACTAGGATTACAGGTGTGAGCCACCAACAATAGGTAGCTCAAAGTGTAGCTGTGGCTCAAGTGATAGAGTGACAGTTTTGAGCAAAAAACTCAGGGACAGGACAGCACCCAGACCCTGAGTCCAAGTCCCAGAACCAAACAAAAAATAATTAAAAATGGGGTAGCAAGGAGACAGTGGGAGGAGAGAGAGATTCACCATTTATCAGGTATATGTCAGGTGTGAACAGTCCACAGTGTAGGCTAGGAGCAGACAAGGCACCCACCCACGGCAAAACCAATCATCTGTTTTGGAAAGCCCAATGACAATCAAGTAAATGCACAAATATATGAAGCAACCATAGTAAGATAAAAAGTGCAGGTCAGGGTGCTTAAAAGAGTCCTTGTGAATCCAGCACTGGTGGTTCACGCCTCCAAATATAACTATTCAGGAGGCTGAGATCTGAGGATCATGATTCCAAGTCAGCCTAGACAAAAACGTCTGTGAAATTCTTTTTTTTTTTTTTTGCCAGTCATGGTGCCTGAACTCTGGGCCTGGGCACTGTCCCTCAGCTCTTCAGCTCAAGGCTAGTGCTCTACCACTTGAGCCACAGCACCACTTCCAGCTTTTTCTGCTTATGTGGTGCTGAGGAATCGAACCCAGGGCCTCATGCGTGCAAGGCAAGCACTCTACCACTGAGCCACCTTCCCAGCCCCAACATCTGTGAACTTCTTATCTCAAATTACCTAGCAATAAGTTATAAGTGTCAGCTATGGCTCAAGTGGTAGAATGCCAGCCTTGAGGGGGAAAAAAGCTAAGCAACAGTGCCCAGGTCCTGAGTTCAAATCCCAGAAACACACACACACACACACACACACACACACACACACACACACACACACACACACACAGGGTCTCTGTGAAGAGGTGGCATTGAAGCCAAGACCTGTAGGATGACAGGGAGCCAGCCTTGGGGGCAGTATGGAAAAAAAACAAAACAAAAAAAAAACACCAGTCAGAGGCAATAGCTAAGGTGAAAGTTTCTGGGCTGCAGTGAACTCAGGACCAGGAGGAAGAGGTGTGTGGCTGGTTCTGAGTGAGAAAGAGAATGAGGGGAGGTGACATCAGAAACTTGGGGGGCAGCCAAACCCTGGTGGTTCATGCCTATAATTCTAGCTACTCAGGAGGCTGAGATCTGAGGATCAAGGTTCAAAGCCAGCCTGGGCATGAAAGTCCATGAGACTCTTATCTCCAATAAACTCTCAAGAAAAAGCTGGAAGTGATGTTGTGGCTAAAGGTGTAGCACTAGCCTTGAGCTCAAGGACAGGGCCCAAAGCACTGAGTTCAAGCCCCAGTCCTCACACTTCAGCTTCCTGAGTAGCTAACAGTCATCAGGGCTAGATAACACTTTATTATATATTATCTCATTTAATGCCCACGACAGTCCCGATAGGAGAGCTCAGTCCTGAAAGTACCAGTTCTGGTTCAGTTTCAGTCAGTGGTTACCTCTGGTTTTTCCCCCCTGGGAGTAGTCTTGTCACTGGGAGGAAGATAAAGGCCCAGAAGGCCCTCCCTCTGCTGGTGCAACCTATATTGTAAAAGTGATGAAAGAGGTCCAAGATTAAAGCTGGATTCTTAGAGCAAAGTCTCTATGGTGGGAAGACTGGGCTGGTGTGTGCAGCTTTGATCAAGTGACTGAGGGAAAATAAAATAAATAAATAAATAAATAAAAAAATAAGACAAAACACCTCAAATCCAATTTCCTTTGGAGTCCTCTAGGGAGCTAGAGGAGGAGAGCGGAAGAGGAGACTCCAAATTGTTTCCTTCTTGTTATGACCTTCATTGCTATACTTTGCTCAAGCAGTAATTACTGAATGTAGTAGTTAAAATGTGCCTTTCCTAGGAAGGTCCTCCGTTTACCTTCCCATGGTTGAGGAGTGTATGAGCTAAAATCCTCAGGTCTCAGCTCTACTTGGGCTGCTTGGCCCAGGGAAGAGGGAGGACCCTTTTGCAAACTCCTGTGCCCAGAAGCAGAGCCAGGTTTCTGATTTTCAATAAAAGGAAGCAGGGGCTGCTAGAGATAAGGGTGTAATAGAATAGAGTGTGAGCTTGTAGTTCACACACTGTAAAGGAGGCTCAAACTGAGAGCTCCTCTGAGGAAAAATCAAGTAACTGGAGAGGAAAGAAGTTCATATTTTATTTAGATCAACCGGCTGGGGTAAAGCTTGCTGAGGCAGAACCACTGATCTACTCCCTGAGAAGATGGAGAGAGCCACACAAAGGTTTAGTTGTACATGTGTGTGTGTGTGAGTGTGTATGTGTGCACACATGTGCTAGTGCTGGGGCTTGAACTTAGGATCTTATGCCCTTGCTTGGCTTTTTCCTCAGGCAGATGCTCTACCACTTGGGCTAAACCTTCACTTGGAGCTTTTTTGCTAGTTGATTGCAGATAGGAGTCTGTCAGCTTTGTCTGCCCAGGCTGACTCTGAACAGGGATGTTCAGATCTCAGCCTCCTGAGTAGCTTTTGCAAATTTGCTCTTCTCTTCTCTAGAAACTTCTTCCTCTATCTAAACCTTTGGGTGAACCTGGATGCTTGATGGCTTCTGAGTGTAATTCTAGCTACTCAGGAGGCTGAGATCTGAAGATCCCTGTTCAAAGTCAGCCTGGGCAGACAAAGCTGACAGACTGGTCTAGAGCTGGGGGTGGTAAGTCACTAGGGTCAGTGGCCGAGCTGGAAAAGCAGAACATCAAGAGGGCATGTGTGGAGTGTGGCAGAGAATAGGGTATCAGGGAAGAAGCAGTTAAGGGATTAGCACTGGAGCAAGGAGTCCAGATTCTCTGTGGTCCAGGAAGTCTTTCTTCAGATCCCTCAGCATTGTGATGCACCCATTAGCAGTCTTGGGTGACTGCATGTTTGTTTAGTATTTCAGCCCAGTCATTTTAACTCCCAGGGCTTGGGGTTCCTGCACGTCCTCCTGGAGCCTGGTACAGGGTCTGGCATATGAGTGCCAGCTGATGCTTTGCCAAATAGGGCTGAATGGAGACAAACCCTGAACCGAAAGTTTGGAGAAGGGCTCCATGCACAGGCTGAGTGTCCAGAGGATGCGTGGTACTGGACCTGCATGTGGAAGGGGCCGAAGTACAGGTTCGGGTCACCTCCCCACCACTTTGGTAGGGAGAGCAGGCAGGTGTCACAGGGCAGAGGGCACTGACTGAACTCAGTTCTAAACATAAGTGTACACTCACCCAACATCTGGGGTCTTTGATAGGAAGAAACCCAGAGTTCGTGGAACAGTGCACACAGATCACAGTGTGGACCACATTCCATGGCTGAGGACACTAAGATCCCAGGGTCAAAGCAGGTCTTGGTGTTTTCAGGCCTGGGCCAAGGCAAGTGGAGAGCCCCAAACCCCTGCTGTGCATCGGCAGGGCTCCAGCAATAGAAGCAAAGCAGGAGGAGCTCAAATCCCTGGACCGAACCTTGCCCAGCAGACTTGAGGCCAGGATCAGATCCTGGGGTGCACAGGAACCGCACAAAATGCACCCGGTGCACCACCACTCAGTGTGCACCAGTCAGAGCCCAACAACCCAACTCTGGCACTTTCTTACTGCTTCTCCAGGTAGGGAGCCGGGGCGGAGCGGGCTGCACCATTGCGACTCAGGAGTGGGGAGCCCTAACATCGGATGTCAGGGTCACCCCGGGTAGACTGAAACCCTTCACGAGAAGATGGAGATCGACGTCTACAGGTGTTTGCTAGAAAGTCTGTAAAAGGGTGTTGCAGGCCTGGCTGCTCCACGGTGCCCGACATCGGTGTTGGCGGAAAAGACCCCCCCCCCATGGCGGTGACTTAGTGGTAGCATCCGGTTCCCTGGTTGGCGAATGTTGGGGCCAGTGCTGCAGCCGCTTGTTCTTGCAGAGCTGCTGCCGAAGCCGCCAGGCGTTCACGTGGACGGGCGCGGAGCCTGGAGTGGGTGGAACCGGTAGGGCGCAGCTGACTGTCCCGATGAGGCATAAGGAGAAGCGGCTTCTGCAGGCGGTGACTCTGGTACTGGTGGCCCTGGTCTTCCTGCCGAACATGAGGCTGTTGGCTTTGTACCACGTGCGGCAGCCAAAAGGCATGCCCGGGAGGGAGGTCGGGAGCAGCATGGTCTCCCCGGTGGGACAGGTGAGTGCCTTGGGTATGGTGGGGCTAGGTGGGGCGATCTGGTTTCACTTCAAACCTTTGGCTCCTTCTCTCTCCTCCTCCTCCTGTCGGTGTCCTCAGAGGCAGCCCCTGAAGACTCTGCACTTTTTTCCATTCCTCCCCCACCCAGATGGGGTAAATTGAGGCTCCAAGGACAGGGATTTGTCCACTAAGCAGTCAGAATTAGAACCCAGGGCCCTTAGTGCCCATTATGAAACTCTTATTTCTATTTTCCATACTTTACAGTTTGCTTGCCTTTCCATTGCCCTCTCCTGTCCTCTGACCTTGTTCTCTTTCTGGGTAGTACCCTGTTTGCACAAGCCTGTATCCCCAGGGTGTGATTCTTTCTGTAGGACCGGTTCCCTCATCACTTCTGCTCCCCTCCCTCACCCCCACCTGCTGATCCTGCTGTTTTTACTCAGGTCAGTCCCTTTCATGTTTTGCCATTTGCACAGGGACCCCTGGAACTCCCTGACCCTTTTCCCTATTCTTTACCTGTCCTATTTCTGTCTCAGACCCTGTGAATTCCTTGGGGAGTGAGTGCAAAGATCCTCTTGGAGCTTCTGGTCCCTTGGATGGGGTGAAAGGTCAATTTCTGGTTCTTGAGGAACTTGCCACCTTTGATCCTCTAGGAGTATAGAGGTGTCCAGGTAGAGGGATCCCCAAAATTTCCCAGAGCGCTGTCCACTGAGGGCAGAATGCCACATACATTCCTTCTCTACTTCTTTCTGATAGGACGTGCTATTTCTTGCAGCCCAAACTGTGATAATAATTGTTTTTGCCTCTTTGAAACTCACTCATGTCTCACGTATGTGTACCTGCATATGGAATAAATGATGATTTTTCTTCATGTACATGTGTGTGCATGTTCAGATCGTGGCTCTTGAACTCAGGCCCTGGGTGTTGTCCTTTAGTTGTTTTTCACTCATGGCTGGTATTCTACCACCTAATCCACAGCTCCACTTCTGGCTTTTTGGTGGTTCATTAAAGATAAGAGTCCTGCAGACTTTCTTGGGTGGGCTGGCTTAGAACTAGAATTCTTAGATCTCAGCTTCCTGAGTAGCTAGAATTACAGGTGTGAGTTACCAGCTCCTGGCTTGGATTTACATTTTCCTGCACAATCACATCACTCTACCTTTCTCACCTCCTGGCAAATCTATGCATGCTTGAATTGCTTTGTATATTGGGACATTTCAGATTTGCTTAGGGGATTTTTGTGGTCCCATGGGAAGTGGATAATGTTCATATCAGGGTCAGAATTGACTGTTGGCTGCCCTCAAGGGAAGAGGCTGACTTTTTGAGGTTGATGGGTTTTCCTTTCTCCTCAGTGTCAGGCCATTGCCTGGCCGTTCTGGTAGCTTGAGTGCAGACAGTTCTTTGCCACAGGGCGGATCAATTGGAGCTTAGCAATTATCCTAGTTAATTGTTGCAAACCATCCAAGAGGAGTTGGCTTGATCTTTCTGGTACATTTTTTTTTAATTTTTTTATTGTAAAGATACTATACAGAGGGTTACAGTTACATGAGTGAGGTAATGAGTACACTTCCTCTTGAACATTGTTACCCCCTCCATTGTTTTCTCCCTACCATCCCCTCCCTCCCTCCCTTCCCCAAGGTTCTTTTTTTTTTTTTTTTTGATTGTGATTAAGTGATTACTTAATTTCCGGAAATTCACAGTATTGTGGAATAATGATGCTCATTTAAAGTCACAAGTTCATTCTAACTTTCCTGGAGCAAATTGTCTATCACAGTCTGTAATATATAACGGTGCTCACATGTTATATACCATATATGTGATCAGCAGCATGGGGATATTTGGTAGTGGTTCAACCATATGAGTGGGAGTTCTTTGTTTCTTAAGTCCTGTTAGTTTTGTCATATCACCTAACATTTTGGATTTATCATCCACTTATCAGGGAGACCATGTACTGTTTGTCTCTTCGTTCTTGGCTTACCTCGCTCAACATGATTCCTTCTAGCTCCATCCATTTTCCTGCAAATGCCATTATTTTGTCATTTCTAATGGCTGCATAATATTCCATTGTGTATAGATACCACAATTTTTGGATCCATTCATCTGTGGTGGGGCATCTAGGTTGTTTCCATATCCTAGCTATTGCGAACAGTGCTGCAATAAACATGGAGGTGCACGTGTCCTTGTATATTGGTTCCTGTTGTTCAGGGTAGATGCCTAGAAGTGGTATGACTGGGTCGTAAGGGAGGTCAATCTTTAGCTTTCTAAGGACCCTCCAGACTGCTTTCCAAAGTGGTTGTATGAGTGTACATTCCCACCAGCAGTGTAATAGCGTTCCTCGTTCTCTACATCCCCTCCAGCATTTGTTGTTGGCTGATTTGTGGATGTGGGACATTCTGACTGGGGTAAGGTGGTATCACAGGGTTGTCTTTATTTGCATTTCCTTCACCACCAGGGATGATGAACATTTCCTCATGTGTTTCTTTGCCATTTTTATTTCTTCATTTGAGAAGTCCCTCTTTAGTTCCCTTGCCCATTTAGTAATTGGTTTGTTGGGTTTGGGAGGGATTAGTTTCTTGAGTTCCCTGTATATACAGGATGTTAACCCCTTGCCTGATATATTGCTGGTAAATATTTTTTCCCAATTAGTTGGTTGTCTTTATAGCTTGGTTGCAATAGCTTTATCTGTACAGAAGCTTTTTATTTTAAGGTAGTCCCATTTGTCGAGTCTCTCTCCAATTTGTTGTGACCCTGGGACTCTGTTCAGGAAGTTTCTTCCTGTGCCTATTAGTTCAAGTGTCTCTCCTACTCTGTCCTGCAGTAGTTTCAGAGATTCAGGTTTAATGTTAAGGTCTTTAATCCATTTTGAGTTGATGTTGGTGCATGGTGATAGGCTGGGGTCCACTTTTAGTTTTCTGCATGTGGCTGCCCAGTTTTCCCAGCACCAGCGGTTGAAGAGGCTGTGTTTCTTCCATTGTATGTCTTTGGCTCCTTTGTCGAATATCAGCTGGCTGTAGGCCTGTGGATTTATTTCTGGATCTTCTATTCTGTTCCATTGGTCTTCGGGTCTGTTTTTGTGCGAGTACCATGCTGTCTTTGTTATTATAGCTCTGTAGTAGAGTTTGAAGTTCGGCATGGATAGCCCTCCCATATTGTCTTTATCCCCTAGAATTGTTTTGGCTATTGTAGGTCTTTGGTGTTCCATATGAATTTTTGGACTGTTTTCTGTATTTCAGTGATGTACGTTATTGGGATTTTAATAGGTCTTTCTGGTACATTTTAACTGTTCAGAAACTAAGGAAAGTTAGCAAGGTCCTTTCCTAAACCCTGAGTTCAAACCCTGATAGCCTGCCTAGCCTTTTCCCCCTTAAATTCTGTGTCTTGTATGTTTTCCTTTCTTGAAATCTCCTTCAATTCCTATCCTGTACCAGTATCAGGGAGAAGAGGCCAGGGCTGTGTTTGGCTTTGTCATTAACTTGCTGTATGTGCTTATCATCCACCAACTCCTTCTCTTGGTTGAGTTGCCAGCATTCTGTGATGTGATCAGTGAGTGGACACAGGGCTACTGCTTTTTCCTGTAGTATTGTCCCTGACAGCGTCCCTAGGTTCAGGGGTTCTATATTGGCAAAGCCCCAGGCAAAGGGGGTGTGTCCTGCCCAAGTGCACGTCTCCTGTGGAATAGCTGTGACCAGGTCTAAAAGAGCTCTTGACAGTCTGCCTTTTCCTAAAGAAAGCTGTCATATTTCAGTTGAGGCAGGTGCCAAAGAAGTTCTGATTTTCATTTCCTATAGACTTAGATGTGTAGAGAGAAGGTCAAAGTTAACTGCCAGTTTGGCCTGAGCTTTCAAAGAAAAGTACTCACATGTACAAGAAGGTATTGATTGAATAAAGCAGCCTTTGGGGCAGAAAGAGAGGAGAGCAACAGCTGGATGGATGTTCCTTGGAACACACCTGCAGTGTGTGGAGAGCTCAGGGGGCAGGTTTAATGCCTGTTTAATTTCTTTTTCTCTGGAATAGCATAAAGAGGAGGAGGAGGAGGAAGTGGGGAATGGGATTGGTGTTTCAAGGGTTGTCAACTGGCTGTTCTTCCTTTACAGAAAATTTCTCCTTCCTGGGTGCAGCAGAAGAGCTCTTTTGCAATGATAGGCTTTTCTAGGTGCTATAAGGTTCAGCATTCAGCTGCTGCCTTTCAGGAAGATCCTGCCAAATTTCCACACAGCCCTTTTGTGTTCTACTCTCTTTGCAGAGGAAGAGCCCTGGGCTTGGCCTTCCCAGTTAGTTCCTTGTTTGAATGGCAGTTGGCCTTGAAGGAAGAGGCTGACTTTCTTCCAGTCTTCATTCCACACTATCCCTGCGCATGCATGCAGCGCATCAGGCTGCTGTCTGGGAAATCTGCTATCTGAAGCACTCTGCGCTGTTATGAAGGGTTGACCAGTTGGTTCTAAGCTCAGTCTGTCACTCTGGTAATTGTTGAGAACCTTCCCACAATACCTCCTCATTGATCTTCCTCGTAGAAGTAACCACAGAGGCTCTGGAGGGAAGTCTTGACAGGACTTTTGTCCAAAAAAAATTAGGTTCCTTGTGGATTTGAGAGAAGTTTATCTGAGGGCAATGAACCCACTATTTGAACAGTCCTCTTTAACTCTTTGATTCTTCCACTGAAGATTAAAAGAGCACTTAGCTGTCATTTGCTAGAATGTAAGTCACAGAACTGCCACCTAGTTCATCCTGAGTGTGACTCTGGAGCTAGGCAGGACATCTGATTTATAAAGGACACATAATGGTCACATCTGAATTTGTTGTGGCCACACCTTTCTCTACCCATACCCTAGATAAGGCCTACCCCAGGCCCAGATGCCCTCTCTCTGCTCTTTTTTTTTTTTTGTGGGTCGTGGGGCTTGAACTCTGGGCCTGGGCGTTGTTCCTTAGCTCTTCAGCTCAAGGCGAGCACTCTACTACTTGAGCTACAGCGCCACTTCCGGTTTTCTGGTGGTTTATTGGAGATAGGAGTCTCACGGTCTCTCCTGCCCGGGCTGGCTTTGAACCGCGATCCTCAGATCTCAGCCTCCTGAGTAGCTAGGATTACAGGCATGAGCCACCAGCGCCCGGCTGTTAGGACTTTCTAAGGTCCTGTGGTTCTGAGTTTAGCAGCACATATTGGAAAGCTTTGGACTTTAAGACTTCGAATGTAATCTTTGAGGAGGCCCTAACTTGAGAGTTTGTTCATATTGTAATACCATCTCTCAGGTTTTGGTCTAAAGTTTTTCAGCCTTTAATCTGTTGGCTCTGGTGAGAGATAACAGATAAGGGATTCAATAATGCAAAAGCAAAGGCTTATTGAAACGATAACCATGCAGCAATGATTAGGTAACCATTTAATTATTTCTTGTCCACAGTCAGCTGTTATATTGAGATGGCATCAAGAATGTCATCACTGTGTAAAGAAATACCTGGAGGTGAACTTGGCAGCTGGAAATATGTCCTGTACCACCTAATTTTCCCTAATGATATTTGAGTTGTGTGAGCCAGTTGTGTGTGTGTCTTATGTATTTTACGTATACCTGACCTTTGCATCTTATATTTGGGTCATAGTCAGAAAGAGAAAGACTTAAATGAGACTTTTGCTTCTCCAACAACCACAATGGCATGGGGAATGGAGGTAGCTTATCTAGCCTTTGTAGCATGTACAATTCAATGGGGAAAGGATGTAGCCTGTTGCGGTTCCTGTGGCTAAGAAGTGCATCATGGCCTCAGTAGGTGGAGATGTGTTGACACTGTGTTCTTTGAGTACATAGCACATGGTGTGGCACTTGGAAAACTGGATTTTTGCTGAGTGAGTGTTAAAGTGAGAGGGAGGTGCTTGAGAAGTCACTAGTCCATTATGGAAATAGGCAGCAAAAGGGACATCACATACTCGAGTTCTCACAGGAGGAATGCAGACATGAACACAGTGCTCTCCAAGTCCTCTGTGTTCTGCTGCAAAGACTTTCTTCCCTCCACATACTAGATCCATGTCTACTGTTATTTCCCTCATGAGTCAAATTAGCATGCCTCAGTTTTGGTAGCCAGTACCTAATTACACCATTTGGCTGCTAGAACCTCCCCACCCAACACACAACACACACACAACACACACACACACACACACACACACATACACACACACACACACACACACACAAACAAACACCCCAGCCAGTACGTAATTACACCATTTGGCTGCTAGAACCTCCCCACCCAACACACACACACACACACACACACACACACACACACACACACACACACACACACACACACACACACACACACACCTGTCCCTGAGCTGTTTCGCTCAAGGCCAGTGGTGTACCATATGAGCCACATCTCTGTTTCCCACTGGGTTCCCTCCCCCCTTTGGTACTTAATTGGGCATCAGAGTTTCATGGTCTTCTTGCATGGGCTGGCCTTAAACCATGCATGATCATGAGATTTTTTTTTTTAATGATCATGAGATCTTAGCCTCCTGAGTAGCTAGTGATACCTGACTATTTTTGCACATCCATTTTTGTAAATTTTCTTTCCAGTCTTTTACTTAATATTATTTTTGATGGTACTGAGGTTTGAATTCAGTGCCATGCATTTGCTCACTTGCTTGCTTCATCCACGCCTCCAGCTTGCAGTCTCTCTCTCTCTCTCTCTCTCTCTCTCTCTCTCTCTCTCTCTCTCTCTCGTTTGCTCTCTCACTCGCTCGCTCAATCCTTTTCTCTTTCTCTCTGGTTACTTTTATATGTATTTTATTATTAAAATACTGTATAGGGGGATTACAGTTACATAAAGGTAATGAGTACATTTCCTATCCAGTATTGTTGTTACCTCCTCCTTTGTTTATCCCCTGCCATCCCTTCCCTCCCCACCTCCCTCAGCTACCCCCCATCTTCCTCTACTCCCCCCAACGGAGTTGTTAAGTGTCTTTTACATCTCATTGTTACAATGGGTCAACCTGTATCCTTATTTAAGCATTTTCTTATTTCCCTTACCTTCCCAAATTACAAAAATGTATATACAAAATGCAGGGCACTGGAATCAAATACAGTGAAAATGGCGGGGGGGGGGGAGAACAAAAAACAGTACATTATAAATATATTAAAAACAATAGCAAGAAAGGACAAACCACTGTGTCCCTATCTTGGGGTTCCTTTCACTTAACATCCTCTTATATGGTCATATGTACATAGCTTTTGACCTTTTCTGCTTGTTCTAGACATATACTAGTTATTGCAAATAAGGGAAACCATAGGACCTATGTATCTTTGGGCCTGGATTACCTCACTTAATGAATTACCTCACTTAATAAATTTTTTCCAAGTCTTCCATTTCCTAACAAATGGGGGCAATGTCATTCTTTCTGATGGAGACATAGAATTCCATTGTGTGTGTACACACACACACACACACACACACACACACACACACACACATACACATCACATTTTCTTGATCCACTCATCTACTGAGGGGCATCTGTGTTGGTTCCATATTTTAGCTATGGAAATAATGCTGTGATAAACATAGTTGTGCTGTTTGCTGGTTATTTTCTGAAATGAGGGTTCATGAGTGTTTCTACCCTTGCTAGCCTTAAACTGCGATCCTCCTACTCTTAGTCACCTGAGTTGCTAGAATTATAGGCACTTGGCCTGTAATTTTTAAAAAAATTGGTTATATTGAGGATTAAACTTGGGGCTTTGCCCTTGCTAGGTAGGAACTTAGCACTTACTCCATGCCTCTAGCCTTATTTTGTATTGGTTATTCTTAAGGTAGGATCTCATTTTATGCCTGCGCTGTGAACCTGCTGCTTCCTATGTCATTGGGAAAGATAGATATGTGCCATTGTGATTCTTCCATGGCTGAGATATCAAGCATGCCCACTGCTTCAAATCATTAGTTGAGATGAAGTCTCTCAGATTTCTTGTGTTGGTTTTTTGACTGAGGCTGGCCTCAGACTCTGATCCTTCAGTCTTTACCTCCTCAGTTGCTAGGATTACAGGCCTGAATCACCTTGCCTGGATTACTTTTAAAGTAAGGGAAAGTAAAATAACCTGAAGTTAGAATAACCTGAAGGGATTCAAGAGGAAAGTAGAGAAAGTAAATCACACGTGCCATGTGGCACTGTTGCTGCTATGCATGGAAAGTAGGGCCACTTCACTATCAGGTGCAACTAGTGAATTGAGCCAGGCAGGCTTAAATGAGTAAGAAGACACACAAGGTCTAGTTGGCTTTAGGTATGGTATGATCTGGAAGTTTGTAGTACTGTCAGGGCATGGGCTTCTTCTCTCTAAGTTCTCTTGGTTCTGCCTTTATATTAGACTGAACACTCTGTACTCCCCATGCCCCTCCATACCTTGGTGGTAAAATATGATAACACTTTTTGACCTTATATCCATACCCAGACCCTAGAGGAGAGAATCTATCTCTGTTGCCTCTATAGAAAAGACATCTTAGCATGATCTGTTTAAATCTTTTATTTTATTTTTATTGTGAAAATACTACAGAGGGGTTACAATTACATGGGCAAGGTAATGAGTACATTTATTACCAAGCTTTCTTGCCTCCTCCTTTGTTTCTCCTTCCCATCCCTTCCCATCTCCCCCCGCTCCGCCATCCCCCCACGCCAAAGTTGTAAAGTTCATTTTTTGACATAACATCTTGTACAAACTTATTGGTCCACTTTGGATCTGATGTGTTTATTATGATAGGATTCATTCATAATCACTAGTCAAGAAGATGGGCTGTGCTGGGTGACTTATCCTACTTAGAGCTAGGGATGGGATTGGGCCACCTCAGTCATATGGAAAGAGCATTTACACAGAGAAGAAGCTGGCTACTCCTGGTTGTGGTGGTGGGAAAGATAGTTGAGAAGAGGCTGACAGATGTCCATGTCAGAGCCCTGCTGACATCGTGGGGACTAAACTTGACCCTCAAAATGCCACCACTTTGCCACTCTAGCCCTGTCTTTGTGGAGCACTGAACCTGTATCTTGTAGATCAGCACTCTCTGACACCGCTGGGCTGAGGTGCTAATGGCATGGGCCTCAGTTTCTCACTGGGGAGAGCTTGGGTGTTAGGATTGCCAGCCTTGTTGCCTCAAGATGATTAGTTGAAAGCTGTCTTCATTGAGAATTTTCTTGTCAGTTCTGTGGCTGCTTTCCTCTCCCTGCTCTGAGAGCTGCTCCTCTCTCATGTGCATGCAAAGTCAGCTCACTGAAAATCTCTTGAGCTGAAAAAGAGCTTCTGTCTCTCCAACTTCCCCTGCTGTTCCTAGCATGAGGAGGTAGATTGTTCATACTTTGGAAGCTAGAGGAAGCTAAACAATTCCACTTGCTGTGTGTGGGGGGGGTGTATTTATGCATGTGTAGCTGGTTCTGCATGTGGCTCTCTTTCTCACTCTTTGATCTATCCATGCTTCCTGTTTGCTGCCCTCTGCTGAATAGAGATAGGAGAAGGAAGGGGGAAACAAAAAGCAGCCCCAGTTTTTCTTGTTCTTGGGTTTTTAAGAAGTTGAAGCTGTGAATGCTGAATTTTCCTCAGCTTCCTTAGATGATGGAAGACACAACATAAAATACTACTTGTAAGAATCTTAATGAGGAGGATATATGTAGTAATAACTGGCTGCCATTCATTTAGCCCATTACTTTTGTTTTTTGTTTTTTTTTTGGTCAGTGGTGGGGCTTGAACTCTGGGCCTGGGCACTGTCCCTCATCTCTTCAGCTCAAGGCTAGTGCTCTACCAGTTGATCCACAGCCCACTTTCTGATTTCTGGTGGTTAATTGGAGGTAAGAGTCTCACAGGCTTTCCTGCCCTGGCTGGATTTGAACCATGATCCTCAGATCTCAGCTTCCTGAGTAGCTAGGATTATAGGCATGAGCCACTGTGCCTGGCTTGTATGGTTGCCGTGTTTGACTGAGTTCAGGAGGCCAGGCATTTATCCTCCCTGGACCCTCTGTTTCCTGGCCTGTAAATAGAGCTTTACCTGTCTCCCATGCCAGCAGAATACAGCTAAAATGGGGCTTGTCAGAGCCAGAAGCCAATGACTCATGCCTGTAATCCTAGTTACTCAGGAGGCTGAGATCTGAGGATATGGTTCAAAATCTGGGAGACTATTATCTCCAATGAACCACCAAAAAGCTAGATGTGGAGCTGTGGCTTAAGTAATAGAGCACTATCCTTGAGCACAAAAACTCTGGGCCAGGGCCCAGGCAAGCCCCTGTGTTCAAGCCCCAGGATTATCATAGGAAAAAAAGAATAGGGCGGGGCTGGTTCATTTTTTGACCCATATCTCTTTCCACCTGGCCTTCCTTGGGGCAGCTGTCACGTGCTGTGGCAAGGGGTGAGTCATCCTTTATCTGCGGTGAGCTGTAGGAAGAGGGTCTTCCAGAGGTGTCGTTCCATGGGTCTGGGTACTCCTGCCTGTTTCTCCCTCCTTCATGCAGTCTCCTCCCTCTGCTCTCTGCTTTCCCCTGGCAGTGGGCAAGGCAGGTGACTGCTTCTGCCACCAAAGCACTGTCAGGGAACAATAGTCCACATTAAGAAGGGCTGCCAGGCACCATGCCAGAGGTATTAAAGGGACATTTGATGACTTTTAATGTGAATCATCAGGTTTTGTACTCTTTCTCTCTGTAGCAGATAAAGGGCAGGAAAGTCCAGGTATGGATTTCTTCCCCCAGCCTTATGGGGTTCTCCTTGTGGTGTTAATGTGCCTCTTTGACCCCAACCCTGCTTTCAATAATCTCATCTCTCTGTGTCATTCCCAATTGGTGTTGGGCTGTGTGTATGTGTGGTTGTGTGTGGTGGCTATCAGACACCATTTTGGGGTCCGGTCATGGAGCCTGAACTCTGGGCCTGGGTGCTGTCCCTCAGCTCTTCAGCTCAAGGCTAGCACTCTACCACTTAAGCCACAGCACCACTTCCAGCTTTTTTTTCCTGCTTATGTGGTGCTGAGGAATCAAACCCAGGGCCTAATGCATGCAAGGCAAGAGCTCTACCACTGAGCCACCTTCCCAGCCCCTAAGACACCATTTTAGAACCCACAATTGCTGCATTCCTTGTCCTGTCCCTCCTTCTCCCTTCCACCCTCCTCCCTCTCCTCTTTGTGCCAGTCCTGGGACTTGAACTCAGGGTCTTGGCACTGTCCCTGAGCTTCCTTTTGTTCAAGACTAGCACTCTACCACTCGAGCCACAACATCTCTTCTGACTGTTTCTGTTTCTGTGGTACTGAGGAATCAAACCTAGGGCTTCATGTATGCTAGGCAAGCACTCTACCACAAAGCCACATTCCCAGCCCTGTCAAATCTCTCTTAACCTTTTCCCTGTCAGATGGGCAGCAATCTTTGACTTGAATACACCCCAGTGGGGGGATCTCACTCAGTTTAGCTCAGCAGGGCTTAGGTAATCTGCTGTGGCCCATAGTGACTTAGAGGATCTTCATCATTTTTGTCTCCTTCTGTATCTTTCCTGGCAGGTAGAATTCATCTATGTCTTTTGGAAATGTTTATAGAATGTAATTTGTACAGCATAGTGGCATGGATGTTATGGTGGGTTTGTCATTTTCCTAAGGCCTTCCCAGGAGTGAAGTAATGTTGAAGGAGTCCTCTCAGCAGGACAGCCCCTAGAGTGAGCCTATGGCTAGGGAGAGAGGATTCCCAAGATTTACTCTCTGAACCTTACACTTCTTTTGTCTCTGGCAGCTCTAGTTCCAAATATAACCAGTGTGTTGTATGTGATCATGTAGTCCAGAGCCTAATATATGGTTTTGTAGATAATACAGTCTCCACTATAGCCACTCGCTTCTGCCACTGTAGTATGTATATAGCCACACACAGTCTATTCATCACCTGAATATGCTGTATTTCAATAAAGCTTTATTTGCCAACCCCTATTCTGATTTCTTCCTGGTAGAAGTTCTGCATTGTGAGGTGGGGGCCATCCTGAACTATTTGACTCTGGGTAGACCCTTGACCTGACAGAGCCTCTGTGTCCTTATCTGTATGTTGTGTGACTTGGGAGAGTGAGTTCTAATGTTCCTGCTTTAGCCCTGGGATCTCAGTGAAGCTCTGAGTTCTCTACTGAATCTGGCCCAAACTTTGATTCTGACTCCGCCCATTTCCCTCCTCTTACCCTATCCTAGCTTTCCTGGATCCTTGCTCAACGCTCCTAGCTCTTCTCCCCACTTCTGCTGGAATCTCAGTCCATTTTTAACACCCAGCCAGAGAATGCATTTATGAGTAAAATCAGAGGCTCCTATCTCTTTTCTAGAATTCATTAGTGCCTTGCAGCTACTGCTCAAGTTCAAGCTCCTGCCTTGTCTGGCCCTTTTGTACCCCTCCAGCTTCATTTTGTGTGTGTTGGTTGTGTTCACCATCACACTCCAGCCTGTTGGCTGTCTTACACAGGGGGCTCACTTCCTACCTTAGGTTTTTGCTCAGAGAATGAATGAATGCTCTTCCTAACAACTTTGACTTAGTTCTCTTCACCTTTGAGGTTTCAGCTCTAGTGTCACCTCAGACAGCCATTTTTTTTTTTTTGGTCGTGGGGCTTGAACTCTGGGCCTGGGTGCTGTCCCTCAGCTCTTCAGCTCAAGGCTAGCGCTGTACCACTTGAGCCACAGTGCCACTTCTGGCTTTTTTTCTTTTTGCTTATGCGGTGCTGAGGAATTGAACCCAGGGCCTCAGGCATGCAAGGCAAGTGCTCTACCACTGAGCCACCTTCCCAGCCCCCTCCGACAGCCTTTGGTGTTGTTATTGTTAGCTTTTTTTGTTTTCATCCTGGGTCCTGAACATTTTTGCTCAAGGCTGGTACTCTTCCACTTGAACTACCAATCCCATGCTGGCTTTTTTGGTGGTTAATTGAAGATAAGAGCCTCATGGGCTTTTCCTGTCTGGGTGATCCCTTAGATTGCAGCCTCCTGAGTAACTAGGATTACAGAAACAAGCCACGGGCATCTGTTTTGATAGGCATCTCTTAGAGCTGACATCTAGAAATTCCCTTATCACTCTGCAACATATCTGTGAATGATCCACTGACTAGAATCTGCTTGCTTGTTGGTTTACTTGTTTGTTTTTCTGCTTCATTAGATCGTGAGCACCATAAGATTCAGGACCTCATCTGTCTTATGAACTGATTCTTCCAAAGACAAGCACATAGTAGCATCAGTATCTTGACTGACTGTTGTGTTCCTGCTGAGATTCCGTGTGTGTGTGTGTGTGTGTGTGTGTGTGTGTGTGTGTTTATTGGTATTGGGGCTTGAACACAGGGCCTAGGCACTGTCCTTAGCATTTCTTTCTTTTTTTGTAAGTCGTGGGGCTTGAACTCTGGGCCTGGGCACTGTCCCTCAGCTCTTCAGCTCAAGGCAAGTACTCTACCACTTAAACCACACTGCTACTTCTGGTTTTCTGGTGGTTAATTGAAGATGAGAGTCTTACAAACTTTCCTTCCCAGGCTGGCTTTGAATTATGATCCTCAAATCTCAACCTCCTGAGTAGCTAGGATTACAGGCATGAGCCACTGGCTCCTGGTTGCCTTTAGCATTTCTTGCTTAAGACTGTGAATCTACCATTTGAGCCATACTCTACTTTTGGCTTTTTGGTGATTAATTGGAGGTAAAAGTCTAATGGACTTGTCTTCCCTATCTGGTTTTGAATCTCTATCCTCGGATCTCAGCATCTTGAATAGCTAGGGTTATAGGCTTGAGCAATGGATGCCGGGCATCCAGGACTCTTTATCTGCTGCTGTTCCCTTGTATGTCATTTGGAAGTCTTTCTGCTCTTGGTGCTAGGAGACACTGTACACATTCTCACTCAGGAGGCTGCATTCTTGTGCTTTCATTTCCTCAGGTAAGATCAGATACCTCAGTAGGATGAGCTTCCTGGAAGAGCAGCTGGTTCCTGGCCTGAACTGATTGACTTCCTCTTTTTTTTTTTTTTTGACTTCCTCTTAAACTGTCCATTAGCATCAATCTGTCCATCCCCTTCGCCTACGTGGCTTTGTGGGTGGTGTCTCTGAGTGAGGATCTGTCTAGTTCTCTCCCTTCAGATGGTCTTATAAAACCATTTTTTACCACCATAATAAAGATGATGTATAGAGAGTTACAATTTCATAATTGAGATGGTCTTTTTAAGCACAAAAGAGTCTCTTTGGGGTAAGATTTTGTTCTTGGAAATGTGGGCCTCTGTTTACTGTGTTGGGGGGAAGGTGTTTGCTGCAGCTAGGGTGAGGGTCCTTTGGGACCAGAGGTAGGTCTCTTAGGGAGAAAGGCTGCATCCCAGTGACTCAGTCTTTCCTTAGGCCCCATGAAGGGGTAAACGGATTCACAGATGGAATTGTTTCCTCAAATAAGATCTGTTATACCAGTGGCCCACACATGCAATCATAGTTACTCAGGAGGCTGAGATCTGAGGATCACAGTTCAAAGCCTGGTCAGGTAGCAATGTCCAGTTAGTGTCCAGTTAACACCAAAAAGTCTGAGTGAAAACACTAAGGGACAGCTCCCAGGCCCTGAATTAAAGCTGCAGTAGCAGCACGAGACACACACACACACACACACACACACACACACACACACACACACACACACACACACACACACACACACACACACACACAGTAACAACCTGTTAAAATTCTAAGACTCAATCCTCAGAATATGACTTTAGTTGGAAACAGGGTGATTGTAATTAACATGGTTAAAGGGTGTTCCTGCTGGAATAGAGTGGGGCCTTAATCCTACGCTACTTTGTTGGAAAGACTACCCCTACAAAGACGAAGTCAGAGATTGGGGTTATGCTTCTTTTTTTGGGGGGGTCCGGTCATGGGGCCTGAACTCTGGACCTGGGTACTGTCCCTCAGCTCTTCAGCTCAAGGCTAGCGCTCTACCACTTGAGCCATAGTGTCACTTCCTGCTTTTTTCTTTTTTTTGCTTATGTGGTGCTGAGGAATTGAACCCAGGGCCTCATGCATGCAAGGCAAGCGCTCTGCCTCTGAGCCACCTTCCCAGCCCCGGGTTATGCTACTTTTGGCCAAAGCACACCAAGCGATCCCAGAGGTAGGGATAACTGTCTTGATCTCTTCTAGCTCCTTCTGTTCCTTTTTTAATTCTTACAAATGATCCTTCCTTCCATGGAGGATTAACAAATCCCACTGCCCATAAGTGTTCTTTAACTAAAACCACTCTCCTGATTAAGAGATTTCCATCAACATCATTGTCTGAATATGTGGTCCTTGCGTTTTGTCACTCCACTACAATGTCTCTCAGTTTGATCTGAGTTCCATCTACATTGATACCAACAGTTTTGTTCTGGATCCAAACTAAATTTGGGGGAGTTCTGTGTGGTAGTTATAAAAAACCACTCCCAGGGCTGGGAATGTGGCTTAGTGGTAGAGTGCTTGCCTAGCATGCATGAAGCCCTGGGTTCCTCAGTACACATAAAGACAAAGAGCCAGAAGTGTTGCTGAGACTCATGTGGTAGAGTGCTAGCCTTAAGCAAAAGAAGCTCAGGGACAGCACCTAGGCCAAGATCAAGCCCCAGGACTGGCAAAAAGAAAGAAAGAAACAAACCCAAACACTCTCAGTGTAACAGGGAACACAAATGAGTTGACAGAGCTGTAGCATGCAAGGCAGGACATAGAATAATTCCCTCTGGAAGAGGAGACCAGTGGAATGTTTTACCATGAAGAGATTATGCTGTGGAGATCTGAAAAGGCTTCTGCAAGTGATAAGATGTTTTTTTGTTTGTTTGTTTTTGTTGTTTTTGATGCAAATACTGAGGTTTGAATGTAGGCTCTGAGTGCTGTCCCTTAACTTTTTTGCTCAAGGCTGGTGCTGTGCCACAGCTTCATTTCTGGTTATGTGGTGGTTCATTTGAGAAAAGAGTCTCATAGACTTTCCTGCCAAGGCTGGCTTTGAATCAAGACCCTCAGATCTCAGCCTACTAAGTAGCTAGGATTACAGGCATGAGCCACTTGTGCCTGGCTAAAGTAGTGAGTAAATTTTAAGGTGGTCCTTAAGAAGATCAAGACTGTAGTCATGTGTATGCAGTATGACTGGGCCTCTCACGTGGTAAGAGGGGGCCTATTCCAGCTATAACGGGTGAGGCCGAGTCACTGAAAGTTCTGTTAATATCTGCTAGAGAGTAATTGCAGTGGTGGGTAAGGGACCGGTCACAATGCTTTGATGACTGGGCTATAGAAGCTGGACTTCAGGAGGCAGGGAGGCAGGAGGCAGTGAGGGAAGGTTTTTTGTTTTGTTTTGGTTTTGTTTTTGTGTGTGTGTCAATGTGTGTGTTTTAATCATCCCCCATATTGGTATTTATTACATAAATAACATTTCTAGCCAAAACAAGTAACAACTTCAGTGACTGAATTCCCAATGACCCATTAGCCAACCCAGAAAACAAAAAAGCCATAATGACAAGAAGAAATAAAATTAAAATTGAAAAGCACCTTTTCCTTGTTGTATTTAGTGTTTCAACTGAAACCCAAAGCTGATATTAGATGTAAAATCCACTTGCAGGATTCTTGTGGCTGTGGGTAGTTGTAAGCCTAGGATGAGGGAAGCACAGATGTCTCAAGAAGGTAAGTGAAGGAACATGAAGGAAGCATGGAGCCAGGGAGAGCAGCAGCTGATGCTAAAAGAGAATGGATCCTTTCATTCATCTACTGTGCCCACCTGCAGGTATCCAGATGCCAAATAATCTGCAACATCTGAGCTCAGGATATTCATCATATATAATAGTTATTGCTGGTGCAGTACTAAGTACTCTCTATATTATTGTTCTTTTTCTCTAGGGGGCTGGGGGTTCTGAGGTTTGGACTCTGCTAGGCTGGTGCTCTGCCAAATGAACCATGTCTGCAGCCCTGTTTTTTACTGATTGTTTTTTTATGATAGGATTTCACTTCCTGCCTGAGTGAATACCTGAATGTGATTCATTTATTCTAGACTGCCGCTCTTCCTGACATCACAAGCACACACTGCCTTCCATGTAGATGAAATCTTGCAGACTTTTCTGCCCGGATTGATTTGGAAGTGTGACTCTCTTTATCAAGCCTCTTCATTAACTAGGATTGCAGTATCTGGTACCCTGCTCATGATCACATCAGCCTAATAATATGTGGACCATAATTGCTCCATTTTATAGATGAGGGTACTAAGCATAGGGCAAGAGATATGCTTCACTCAGGGCCACACAGCTGGCTGCTGAAATGCTGACTGGCCTGCAGAGCCTGAAGTCCTAATCCCAGAATGCAGTGTGTCTCTCTGGCTTCTGTGAGTACAGGTGTGTGCAAGTTCATGGGAGAGCCTGGCCTCCTGAAAAGGGAAGCCCTGACTATTCTTTTCAAGTTGAGTGTGATGATTCAGCCAGGCCCTAAAGGCTAGGGAAGGGGTGGGAAGCCATGTGATTCTAGGCAGAGGTGCAGCACAGACAGCAGTCCGGACTGGGAAAACAGCAAGGAGTAGTCAAAGTCCCCAGGTTTGGGAGAAGCTGGGCCATAGGCAGAGCTGGGTCTGCCTAGTCTACCTTGCAGTTCATGGAATACTGTGTTTAGTAGCTAAGTCATGCAGCCAACTAATTGTTTTGTTTACCTCTGTCAAGCATTTATAGCTGGGCCAGGTGAGTCAGGGAGAAGCCCAGGATGATCCTGGGAAGGATGTGTACACTCCAGTTCCAGGCCTTGCTGTGCAGTCTCAGCCTGATTGAGGGCTGCTGGCTGAGTCTATGGTTCTGCTTCATTTACATGTGAGTCATCCATCAGTTTCTTACCGAATACTGAATGTACCCCAGACTGGTACTCCAATATTCCTAGAGGGAGGGACCCAGTCTCTGACCTTCAGACCTGTTGTACTGCTGCCAGACAGTGAATTTCAGACATGACCTTGAGAGCCCAGTAAAGGCCATGTGGTACCTTTCAGACTGCCTTCCTTACTACCCCTTGTCTCCTTGCCTCATTCTCATTCTGCCTTAATACCAACCTTTCAAGACCTCTGTTTTGTCTGGGTTTGATCCAGACATCACTGTCTTAGTTATATGTGTTTAGATACATTATTTATTGATTTATTTATTTGGTGCTGGTCCTGGACTTGAACTCAGAACATAGGCGCTCTCCCTAAGCCTTTCTGGTCCAGGCTAGAGCTTTATCACTTGAGCCACAGTTTTGTGTCTGGGTAATTGGATGGGTAATTTGATGGGTAATTGGAGAGAAGAGTCTCATGGACAGTTAGCAAAATGAACTCCCTTCCCATAGCTTAGTACACTCCTTCCCTTCTCCACAGCTTAGTATGTTCCCTTCCTAGGCAACACCAGGCCCACTTGGTAAAGGCAGTAAATAATCAGCCTCCAACACCCTCTACCTTGGGATGGCTCTTCTCTGGAATAGCTACCACCATATAAGCCATGTAAGCAACAAGAGCCTCTTAGAGTGATCTTCAGGTCTGGGCAGTTGAGAGACCCCTTATCTACTATTTGGACAGTAGCCATAAATCCTCATCTTCCATTATGAAGCCCCTGGCCCACACTTCCACACCAGGGTCTCTGCCTCCTCGTCCTTTCTAGCCCCTCCTAAACCTCCTAGGTTATATAGGTCACCTTAGACATAGCTGGTGCTGCTTCTCACTTCTCCCCTGTGAGAAGGTTTCTTGCCGGGTCCTTTCCTGGCAATAAACTTTTCTTTATTCTCTGTACCTGGATGTCTGTGAGGTTTTCTGGGAAAGTCTAATAATCTAGCATGGTCTTTCCTGCCCAAGCTGGCTTTAAAGCATGATCCTCAGATCTCAGCCTTCTGAATAGCTAAGATAACAGGTGTGAGCCATCACTGCCCAGCCTGAATACATTTCTTAATCTCTTTCTTTTGTCATTTCTTTAATTTTTTGGGGGGAGGGAGAGTGGAGACGTTCTCCTGGGACTTGAGCTTTGTGCTTGGGTGTTGTCCCTAACCTCTTTTGCTCAAGGCTAGTGCTCTACCACTTGAGTCACAGCTCCACTTCTGGCTCTTTTGGTAGTTAATTAGAGATAAGAATCTCACAGACACTGGGGGCTGATGGCTCAAGTCTGTAATCCTAGCTATTCAGGAATCTGAGATCTGAGAATCATGGTTCCAAGTCAATCCGCGCAGAAAAGTTCTTGAGACTCTTTTTTTTTTTTTTTTTTTTTGTCGATTATAGGACATGAACTCTGGGCCTGAGTGCTGTCCCTCAGCTCTTCAGCTCAAGGCGAGCTCTCTACCACTTGAGCTACAGTGCCACTTCTGGTTTTCTGAGTGTTTATTGGAGATAAGAGTTTCACGGACTTTCTTGGCTTTGAACTGGGATCCTCAGATCTCAGCCTCCTGAGTAGCTAGGATTACAGGCGTGAGCCACGGGGGCGCTCACCTTTCATGAGACTCTTATCTCCAATAAACCACTAGAAAACTGGAAGTGGCACCTTGGCTCAAGTGGCCCAAGCCCAGAGTTCAAGCCCCGTGACAGACAAATAAAAAAAAAAAAGAATCTCACAGATTTTCCTGTCCCGGCTGATTAGCACTGACCCTCCCCAATAAAATGGACATAATTATACTACTTAGTGCTTCAGGGGATAGGTTTTAGGATTAAATGAGTTTACACACACACACACACACACACACACACACACACACACACACACACACACACCACTTTGAATAGTGCCTGGTGCTTAATAACTGTGATAGTGATGCCATTGTTATGCCCAGTGTGGGTTCTCTTAACCTAGACCCTCTGTAGTGGACACACTTTAGAATTCAGAGTCAGGCTTCAACCAGGTTAATACAGAGGATTTTTTAACTATAAAACAAGAGAATAGACTAATGAGAGATTTGCTAACGAGCCAGTTGGTCAAGCCTGTATCCTAGCTGCTCAGGAGGCTGAGATTTGAGGATGGCAATTGGAAGACAGTCTGGGCAGCAGAAATAGAGCTATGGCTGAAGTGGTAGAGTGTTAGCCTTGAGCCAAAGAAGCTCAGGGACAGCACCCAGGTCCTCAGTTCAAACCCCCAGGACTGGCACCAAAATTAAAAAAAAAAACTGTAAAGGACATAGGAATATCAGCTGTAGGAGCAGCCACTATCTGAGTTGCCATCACATGGCTGAGGAAGTGGTTCCAAACACCTTCTGCTCAGGGCCGTGGCAGAGTTCTCAAGAAAGAGTCCGAATGGGACTTGGGGAGGGGAAAGCCATGCTATTTACCTAGTGGCGGAGAACTTACTGAAAGCTCTGCTAAGGCATAGGGAAGGAAATTGGTGGTGTGAGATGTTGGTGTTGGATGATGTTGATCTCCATCCTGTGCACAGCTAAATAGAGCAGTTGTTCTGCCAGGAGCTGGACCTGGAGAGGCCATGCCTGGCCACCATCCTCCCCCTGAAGGGTCTCACACCACTGTGGTAGTTGGAAGGTCAACATCTGGAATGGCTGTATCGCATTCTGCATAGTGGGCAATGATGGTTGTGTTGCAGCAGAGAATTAAAATATTGATAATTGGTGGTCTTTGTCAGTGTGAGCTGAGAGAACAGAACTTGAACAGAGGATTTACAGAATCTTGTATTTCTCATGTTGGGGAAACTGAAAGTCTGAGCTCAAGGCTGCCAGAGTCAAGGTCATGGTCAAGGTGCTAGTTTATAGCTAATTGCTTTTTTTGCAATTAACAATTAGGGGTGAAGACAGTGTTCAGGGGAGAGCTCCTGTTTCTTCTCATGAAGACACTAATCCCACTCTTGGGGCTCCCTCCTCATGAAATAATCACCCCAAATTCTGGCACATTGGTGAATTTGGCAGAAGGGACCCAAGCAGTCAGTCTGCAACATCCACACAAGTGTTCTTAAAATTAGGAATGTTGGCACAGTGCATACAGTGTATTGTGGAATAGCCTTGGTTCCCTGTGATCAGGCACCTCCCTCCCCCCATGGCCAAAATGTATTCAGACAACACATGAATTGGATAAATAAAGGCTATTAATACACGTGTCTTTTTAGATCAGATTTTGTTGCTAAATGAGTTAAGAAGTTATTAATGTTTTAGATTTTGAAATTGAGGCAAAGATGTGCTTGACCTGTGGTATTTTTATGACTTTCTCTACTTATCAGTCATAGTGATCTCTGGAAATGTGAATAATGCCCCTGGCTCTCCTGTAGGAAACTACTCCTGGTCCCCTCCTCTCCTGTCTTCCCCACCTCTGTTCCCAGCCACATTGACTGCATGAAAACCACCTGCCTCTTACTACATGGAATGCTTGTTCTCCCCCTCTGTCTCTCTCTCTGTCAGTGTCTCTGTCTCTTTCATATACACTCACACACACACATATATACACAAACTTCTTATTTTTCTGTTTATGTGGTACAGGGGAATTGAACCCAGGGCTTCATGTGTGCTAGGCAAGCACTCAACCACTAAGCCATATTCCCAGCCCACGTACAAACTTCGAATTGGTCCATATGGTTCAAAACATTAAATGTAGATAGATGAGGCGGGGTGGGGGGAGGGAATGATCAAATGAATGTGGGGAATGGTCACAGCCAATATATATAAAGGCTGTGAAAAATACAAAATTTAAAATGCATTGAATAGAACAAATAAAATGGAAAAGGGATGTTAGGAAGAGCAAAAGGACCCTCCCCGTTCCTCACTCCCCCAGGAAAAAGCAAATGTAAAAGGGCAGGAAGAGCATAGTTCCAGGAGGGCTGTGTGGTTGCCAGGGGCTTTGGGGCTGGAAAAGAAAGAGCAAGAGGTGAAACTAGTTTCCAGCAGAGTTGGCTGGAGCAGAGTATGTCTGGGCTGTGTGATTTAGCCTTTGCTAGAGGCCTCCCCCACTTCCCTCCCTCTTCCCTTCTCTCCCCTTCCCTCCCTTCCCTCCCTTCTGCTCCTCTCCTCACTTTTCCTAACAAATTCTAGAATCTGGTGACTTATAGAACAAACACCTCATAGTTTCTGTGGGTCAGGGATTTGCACTTTGCTGTATGAAGTGGTCTGGTTCGTGTGAGATTGTAGTCATGATATCTAGCTCTTCACCCTTCTGGGGTCTCAACTGGAGCTGGGTGGTCTGCTCACAGTGTTGTGTTGTAGCTTGATTTCCCTAGACCAAATGATTCAGGAAGGAGGAAAAGATCAAGCTGACAGCTCTATTCCCTCTTTGACCTAAATGTAGTCTCTGAACATGTCCATGATACTTGAAGCTTGCTGGGAACCAAGTGCTGTTTGCTAGAAAACACAGCTACTACCTTTGATAAGAGCTGTTAAGCCTTGGAGCCTATTGATACCCTGTTTGAAAACATTGCTTGGCACCACCACTTTGCATAAGAACCTCCACCACTTTACATAAGAGCCACTAAGCCTTGGGCTGGGAAGGTGGCTCAGTGGTAGAGCGCTTGCCTTGCATGCCTGAGGCCCTGGGTTTGATTCCTCAGCACCACATAAGCAAAAAGAAAAAAGCCAGAAGTGGCGCTGTGGCTCAAGTGGTAGAGCACTAGCCTTGAGATGAAGAGCTAAGGGACAGCGCCCAGGCCCAGAGTTCAGGCCCCACGACTGGACCCAAAAAAAGAAGAGCCACTAAGCCACTTACCTATGACAACATTGATTGGCACCTTCTGAAGATTCCCCACCTATGACCTTTTGCAAGATATACTTTGCAGTTTTGGTGCCTAGCAACCCTATTGACCTGCTAATGCTAATTACCCTGCTCAGCGTGCTATATATACTGCTGTGTAAAAAATAAAGTTTGAGACCTTGATCAGAACCCTGTCTTGGTCTCCTTCCTCGTGTCTGGTTTGTCTCTCATTCAGGTCAGTTCCTCTTCGAGCCCTTGTTGACCGACCCCGCGGGCCGGGGCAGAAGCTCTATTCATTAAGTCAGAAATAATATCTGAAATGCTGCCTCTGTACAGGAAGAGAACCAGACTCCAGCTCTTCAGGGGAGGAGTGTGACAGAATTGGAGGCCATTTGAGAGCCTGTTGTGTGCTTGACATCATGAATGGCACAAGGGATCCAAGGTGCAGCCCCTGATGTACACTCTAGAAGTTTACATCTGCCAGAAAAGTTATGCTCTGCTCCATGACTGATCATGAGAAGGGAGACAGACTTCTTAGAGAGGTCTGAGAAAGTGGAAAGCAGAATGGATGGTAGCAGAGGGAGGCTCTAGGGAGGAGCTGGCTCCTGCCTTCATGTATTTGCAGCTTTCTCCTCTGTTTTATTTATTTATTTATTTTTTGTCGGTGTGAGGCTTGAACTCTGGACCTGGGCGCTATCCCTGTGCTCTTCAGATAAAGGCAAGCATTCTGCAGCTAGAGCCACAGCACCACTTCCAGTTTTCTAATGGTTTATTGGAGATCAGAGTCTCATGGACTTTTCTGGCCGGGCTGGCTTTGAACCGTGATCCTCAGATCTCAGCCTTCTGAATAGCTAGGCTTACAGGTGTGAACCACTGGTGTCAGGCTTACCACTGCTTTTTGTTCATCCTTTGTCCCTCCATTTCTGTGCACTAATTTTATTTTTATGCTGAAGAAAAATAGAAAGCTATTATCTATCCTACTTCATGAGGTTATTTGACTATTGTACCTAATTTGGTTATTGCAATTGAGATATTGTGGGCTTTAGACAGTGGTCAAATGCAAATAAGATTGATTCATTGGTTGTTTGATGGATCGAGTCATTCATTCATTCATTCATTCATTCATTCATTCATTCATTCATTCAGTACATTTATTGTTGTACCAACTATGTAACCAGCAAGATATGTGCCTTACATTCTTGTGGAAGAGACACCTAGGTGGTAAACAAGCAAATTAATAAATATGACAGTGGTTATTGGAACTGTGGACTTTTTGTTTTTTGTTTTTTGTTTTTTTTTGTCGGTCGTGGGGCTTAAACTCTGGCCCTGGGCGCTGTCCCTCAGCTCTTCAGCTCAAAGCGAGCGCTCTACCACTTTAGCTACAGCACCACTTCCGGTTTTCTGGTGGTTTTATTGGAGATAGGAGTCTCACTGTCTCTCCTGCCCGGGCTGGCTTTGAACCGCGATCCTCAGATCTCAGCCTCCTGAGTAGCTAGGATTACAGGCGTGAGCCACCAGCGCCCAGCTGCGGACTTTTTGTTGTTGTTGTTTTGTGCCAGTACTGGGGTGTGATCACAGAGCCAGAGTATTTTTGCTTAGTTCTGCTTAAAGGTTGATGCTCTACCATTTGAGGCCCATCTCTATTTCTGACTTTTGGTGGTTAATTGGAGGTAAGGTCTCACAGACGTCTCAGGTTGTTTTCAAACTGCCATCCTCACATCTCAGCCTCCTGAGTAGCTAGGATTCCAGGTGTGAACCACTGGCACCCAACAATTAAGAATACTGTTAAGGAACTAAACAGACTGATAGTAAGTGGTCTCTGAAAAGCACATAAGGTGAAGAGAAACCCTTTTTCTTTCCAAAGGTTTAAGTCTGCTGAGATCAACCAACTGGAGACAAAGATATATTCATCCTATTTTGTAGTTGGAAGAACCATAGGAGGTGATCAACCCACAATCCAGTGAGATTTAAAAACAGAAATCACTTCACCTATGCTCTGCACCATGGAGTTGGGGAGTATAGGTAATTTAGAGGGATGGTAAATGATTTTTAGGTAAAAAGAGCAGTATTTGCACTTTGTCAGAGAACCACGAGACAGGTAGGTACAGAGAACAAAGGTAGGTTTATTGCTGGGAGGGGGGCTGGCAAGACCCCTTCTCACAGGGTAGCAGTGAGAAGAATCATCTGGTATTTTCTGAGGTGACCTGTATAACCTAGGAGGATTAAGAGGTGATACAAGTGACTAGGAGGTAGTGACCCTGGTGAGGGCCAGGGGCTTCATCATGGCAGACTAGGCTGCTGTCCAAATAATAGATAAGAGGCCCTGCATCTGCCCAGACCTGAAGGTCACACTAAGGGGCTCTTGTTGCCTTATATGGTTGTAGCTGCTCCAGAGAAATGCCATCTTAAGTTTGTGGAGGCTGATTATTTACTGTGTTTTTAAATGGGCCTAGTGTTGCCTAAGAAGGGAGCATGCTCAGCTGTGGAGAGGAGAAGGAGTGTATTAAACTATGGGGAGGGAGCTCATTTTGCTAACATAGGGAGTCTGGGACAAGGTTCCCATAGGCTGTGGGGGAGGTAGTGACAGGCTCTGAGAACATGGGGACAGAATTTTCCTAGGAATAAAACTTTCTTACTTGGCAGATAAATCTCAAGGAGTCCCTGGAGCTGCTCTAGAAAAATAGATAAAAGGTGGACATTGGTAGCTCATGCCTATAATCTTAGCTAATGTGGAGGCTGAGATCTGAGGATCACAGTGTGAAACCAGCCCAGGCAGAAAAATCTGTGAGACTTTTCTCTCTGTTTAACTATTAAAAAGCCAGAAGTGGAGGTGTGGTTCAAGAACAGCAGAGTTGAGGAAAAATGACAAGTGAGAGCACAAGGCCTTAAGTCCAAGCCCAAGTACCAGTATCAATTTTTTTTAAAAAAAGATGTGAATAGACTCCTGTCTTGAAAAAAACAGGAAAAGGCAGTATTGGAAGTATGGTTCAAGAGGTAGTGTACCAGTCTTTGGTAGAGTACCAGCCTAGCAAACAAAGGCCCTTGACAGTTGAAACTGTAGTAGGTACTATCAAACCATTCTTTCAAACTTCTTTTTTTTTTTGGGTCCGGTTGTGGGGCCTGAACTCTGGGCCTGGGCGCTGTCCCTCAGCTCTTCAGCTCAAGGCTAGCACTCTACCACTTGAGCCACAGCACCACTTCTGGCTTTTTTCTTTTTGCTTATGTGGTGCTGAGGAATCGAACCCAGGGCCTCAGGCATGCAAGGCAAGCACTCTACCACTGAGCCATCTTCCCAGCCCCTCTTTCAAACTTCTTTAGAATGCAGAATAGAGAATATTGTAGAGTGGTTAGAGTGTGGGATCATTCATTACCCTCCTTTCATGTCAGCCCTGACCCCTTCCCTCCTTCCCTCCCCTTCCCTCCATGCCTTCCTTCCTCTGTCTCTTTTTTGGTTGTACTAGCATTTGAAGTCAGAGCCTGCTGCTTACTATTCAGTTGCTCTACTACTTGAACCCTGCACCAGCCCACTTTCTGAGCCTTTCTGAACCTCAATGCCCTTATCTGTAAAATGAGGACAATTATCTCTGAGCTCTATAATTTGGAGTATTTTCAGGAAAATTTTATAAGAATAGTTGAAGTAATAGATATGAAAACACCTAAATGCTTAAGAGCATTATTGATGAGAAGGAGCACATCTTTTTTTTAATACATTTTTTATTGTACAAATGCTGTACAGAGGGGTTGAGTTACATGAGTAAGGTAATGCGTACATTTCTTATCAAGCATTGCTGCCTCCTCTTTTGCTTTTCCCCTACCATCCCTTCCTTCCCACCTCCACAAATACGCTCCATAACCCCCACACCCCCTACCCATGCCTAAATTGTAAAGTTCATTTTTCAACATAGTGTCTTGTACATCTCATTGTTACAATGGATCAACCTGTATCCCTATTTAAATATTTTGTTTTTTCCCTTTCCCTCCCCAAATTAGAAAACTGTATATACAAGATACAGGGCATTGACATCAAATACAGTGAAAACAGGGGGTATACCTTGGGGGAAGAACATACAAAGAAACAAAAAAAAATCACATGGTACATTATAAATACGTTAGAAACCATAGCAAGAAAGAAAAAGACAAAACTTGTGTCCCTATCTTGGGGTTCATTTCGCTTGACATCATCTTATTTGGTCATATGTACATAGCTTTTGACCTTTTCTGCTTGTCCCTGACATATACTAGTTATTGTAAGTAAGGAAACCATGGGACCTATGTTTCTTTGGGCCTGGCAAGAAGGAGCACATCTTCACTCCAGATTTATCCTTTGTGTCCTGGGCTTTTTTTTTTTTTTTTTTTTAACTTTTTTTGGCTTTGATAATTGGCTTTGATAATTGGATGCTCTCAGATGAGATCTTCTGGTGTCAGGTTAAATCCATGTTGCCTTACAGGTGGGTGGGCAGGTGGGTGGCCTGTTCTAGGATTTGTCCTAGTTTAGCAGCAGTGGTGTTCCAAGGAAATGAAAAAGAAATGAATTTAGGCTGCTCCTGCAAGAGTCTGTGTTACAGGAAGCTCAGCAAAAAGGACATGGTGTCTGCTATCTCTGCTGGCTTCTTAGAGACAGTGTGTGGCACCAAAGCCCTGGTGCTGGGTTATCCTGCACATCACCAATGGCACTGAGAGCACATTGTAGCTCTTTTCTCATTGATTGATTGGTGCTGGTACTGGGGCTTGAACTCAGGGCTTCCCACTTAGCTTTTTGCACATTACTAGTTCTCTCCTACTGGAGCCACACTTCTACTTCCCAGAGATTATGGCTTTTTCAGAATGCTACTCCAGTCAGTCTTTGTACCCCAGCCCTTCTTCACCTCTGGCATTGTGTAGCAGTCACTCATCAATCTGTGACTGGTCAAGTGCCTGCCATGTTTCTGAAAAGGACAATCAAGATGTCAGGGTGTTCCCCCATCTCTGCCCTCAGGGCTAGGCATCAAGGCTGGGCTGTTACAGTGGACCAGAATGGCAAGACCTGATGGAAATACTCCCCAGGATACATTGGGGAGAATACAATTGAAGCTCCTAGCTAGCAGGTGCTAAGCTGAGTTGGGTTTGATTTCTGTCTTCAGAACTAGAGAAAGCAAGTATAAGCAAATATATGGAGAAGCAATAGTGCTTGGGGCATTGGTGAGAAAAAGGTTGCAGGCAGAGTAGCTTCTCCCACCCAGGCTTGGCTGGAACTCAAACTCATGTGGTTGTATGCCTGTTGCAGGACCCCCACCAAGAAGATCACTTCAAAAGCAAGGCTTTATTCAGGTGGGCTGCAGCTCTGGCTTTGTCCCACACACTGACTCAGCAGAACTTAGGAGGAAGCCCCGAGCTGAAATTTCACAGTGTTTATAAAGGCAAAAACTACAAAGGGATAAAAGGAGAAGAAAAAAAAAGAAATCACAGACTGACAAATTTAAGGCAACAAGAGGTGTCAGCAGGGCATTCCAAGGCAATAAGGGGTTGTAGGGAGTTATCAAACTGGCTGGGTCTTAAAGGGCATTCCAGAGCAGTTAAAGCTTAGCAGGGAGTTTCCTGGCTAGTTGGGTTCTGATAAGCTGTAGCTGGGATAATTGGTGGTCTGGGTTTGTTCACAGGGTCTGTTTATCTTGGGCCAGCTTGGTCATCTCCTGAAGTTTGTGGGGACCCAAGGCCAGCTATAGTACAAAGTGGGGCCTGACTTCAAAGTAGCTTTGTTCAAGTAATCTATGGTTTAGCAGTTTCAGCACAAACAAGACGGTTTCTGAAATTCAGGTGGGCCCAAGGTTAATATGAGCAGCAGAAGGCTGCTTCTAAACGAAGCCACTTTTAACTCTTCAATGTCTCATATCCACACTAGCCCCTTCCATATCCCAGGATAGTTCTTGTGTCCTGGATTCCTCTTCCCTCACTCCCTCCCTTCTTCCCTTCCTCCCTTCCTCCCTTCCTCCCTTCCTCCCTTCTTCCCTTCCTCCCTTCCTCCCTTCCTCCCTTCCTCCCTTCCTCCCTTCCTTCCTTCCTTCCTTCCTTCTTTCCCTCCTCTTCCCTCATCCCCTTGCCCCCTCTCCCCTTCCCATTTCCTTCCTTCCTTTTTTTCCCCTTCAGGAGTTGAGACTAGAACTCCAGGCATCACTTTGTCAACCAAGCTTTTTTTCTCAAGGCTGATGTTCTCCCACTTGAGCCACACCTGCACTTCCAGCTTTTTTTCTGTTTCATTGGAGATAAGAGGCTCATGGACTTTTCTGAAGAGACTGCCTTTAAATCATGATTGTCAGCCTTCAGCCTCCTGACTAGCTTGGATGACAGGTGTGAGTCACCAGTACCAATCTAGCTCTACTTTCTTTACCAATTCAATCTAATCCATAACTTTTAACACACTGAGTTTGGGTGGTGGCCAGTGTCATATTCACCATAGGCCTGAGCCCCCTTCCTTCCACTCTGAGAATCTCTTAACAGTTGGCCATCTGATATATTGGTGGATCCTCCTCTTCGGTGGTGCTGGGGATCTTGCAATGGGACAGTCCAGATGGGGTGACATGTCATCACTTACTGATGTATTCTTTTTTTTTTTTTTGTCGGTCGTGGGGCCTGAACTCTGGGCCTGGGCGCTGTCCCTTAGCTCTTCAGCTCAAGGCGAGCGCTCTACCACTTGAGCTACAGCGCCACTTCCGGTTTTCTGGTGGTTTTATTGGAGATAGGAGTCTCACGGTCTCTCCTGCCCGGGCTGGCTTTGAACCGCGATCCTCAGATCTCAGCCTCCTGAGTAGCTAGGATTACAGGCGTGAGCCACCAGCGCCCGGCTACTGATGTATTCTGACAGTGCCTTAATTTCATATTTTTTAAGGAGCCTCTCCCTGCCTTCCAGCAACTCAACACTGGATCCCACAAAACTGGCTCCAGCCTCAGTGATGGCTGTGATTCTTCTTGCCTGGTGCCTTCATGGTCTGCAGAGGTGTCAGGAGCCAGCAGCTGAAGAGCAGTCTGCAGCTTTGAATGAGGTGATGTACAGATTACTTACTCCTCAAACTCTTTCTGTACCTAAGTGTGTAACTTTAGCATGCATTTCAGTGCACTTTTTTTTTTTTTTTTTTTTGGTCATGGAACCTGAATTCTGGGCCTGGGCACTATCCCTCTGCTTTTTTTTTTTTTTTTTTTTAAATAATTTTTTATTGTGAAAATACCGTACAGAGGGGTTAGAATTACATGAGCAAGGTAATAAGTACATTTCTTATCAAGTATTGTTGCCTCCTCCTTTGTTTTTCCCCTCCCATCCCTCCCCTCACATCTCCTTATCCCTCAGATCTTCATCTCAAGGCTAGTGCTCTGCCATTTGAGCCACAGTGCCCCTTTTGGCTTTTTCTCTTATGTGGTGCTGAGGATCAAACCCAGGGCCTTATGCATGCAAAACCAGCACTCTACCACTGAGCCACCTTCCCATCCCCTCATTGCACATCTTAAAATGCAACTTGTAGTATTTGAGGCACAAAAATGGTGTTTACTCTGAATTCTAAGATTCCTAAATAGTTAACTTATTTATGCCCCAGAAATTGATATCATTACCTCAACTAAGTAAATGACTAGTAGTATTAGCCAATAGATGAATTCAGGCCCACTGAATTTAATATCAGAAGCAATGCAGAGGCACAGAGGCTTGTAATTAGGGTGGGCGCTAGTCTCTCATGCCTGTAATCTTAGCTGTTGAGGAGACTGAGACCTGAAGATCATTGTTTTGAAGCCAGCCCAGGCAGGAAAGTCCATGAGACATTTATTTCCAGTTAGCCAAGGAAAAGCTGGAAGTGGCCAAGTGCTGGTGGCTCACACTTGTAATCCTACCTACTCAGGAGGCTGCATCTGAGGATCAAGGTTCAAAGTGAGCCTGGACAGGAGAGGCCATGAGACTCCTATCTCCAGTAAGCCACTGGAAAACCAGAAGTGGCACAGTAGCTTAAATGGTAGAGTGCTTGCCTTGAGCGGAAGAGCTGAGGGATAGTGCCCAGGCCCAGAGTTCAAGCCCCACAACCAACAACAACAAAACACTAGAAGTGGTGCTATGGTTCAATGGTAGGGTGCTAGCCTAGAGCAAAATAAGTTCCAGGGCAGTGCCAGGCCCTGAGTTCAATTTCTAGGGCTGACGCAGAAAAAGGCTTATTCTTAGTTTAACCTTCTCCTGTTGCTATCTGGAAAGTATTAATATTTGAACAAAAGGTGCTGTGTTGTCACTTTGTACTGGGCCCCTCTACCCTGTGGCTAGTCCTGAGGAAGGTTCATGTGCCTCATCCCTGCTACATTGTGTGCTTGCTCTTTCATGGAATCTCGGTAAGTGTGGGGGAGTGTCAGCTGGTCCTGAAGTAGTGAGCTCCCCATCCTTGGAAGAATTCAAAGTTGAAACTGGAGGAAATTGGAATGCCAGATGGGAGGAGTTAGAGTAGGCAATCCTTAGGATCTGAGTTCCTATGAACCCTGATTGTAGGATTCTGTAACTTATCCTTCTACAATGTTACTGAATGTCAGAAAATAGAGGAGATGAGGACCGAGGAAAATGGTCTAGTGTGTAGGATTCTGCAAGTACGAGGAACTTGGAGTTATTTCCTTACTGTTGGCAGTAGTACTGGGCTGCTGACCCTCTGCTCTCCCCAATGTTATCTGTATGGGAGAAGCTCTGTTCTAGTGCTGAAAGTTCTCCTCTTGGTCAAAGGTCACAGCAGTGACACTAGAAGTGCTAGTGTCCTCCTTCTGAGGCCTAGCAATTACTTGCCCAGCACCTTTGTTTGCTAAAGAGGGGAGTGTGTGTGTGTGTGTATTTGCATGTGTGTGTGCATTGGTAAACAGGATGGACTGGAGGGCAGGAAGAACAAATGACACTCCAGACCTCCTGCCATGTATGTGACATTCCTTCTCAATGTTGGAACTTTAGGCAAGTTATTTTCATCTCTTTTCCCCTCACTTTCTGCCTCTGGAAAAGGGATCTGAGAGAATGAATTTTAGCAACTTGACTCAATTTTTAGAGATTTTCATTAATAACACAATTTATACAGCACTTTGTGTTTTTCAAAGAACTTTTCACATATGTGAGCTCACCAAAATTGTCAACAATGAGAAGGTGGTATTTGCACCATTTAAGTGATAAAGGAACAAAGGCCAAAAAGACAGTGGGTGGCAAAACTAGGCCTCTATGTCCACCATTTCATATAGGGATCTTGGCTATTTTCTAAAAGTTTATCCTTTTGTTCATTGAGCTAATAATGACAGGTTCCCATAATGTGATACTCACATAGTCCCTAGGCTGCTCCTGTGCACAAGGATTGTTTTTCTAAGACAGGATCTGTCCATGTAGCCCATGTTTACCTCATACTCTTAGTGTTCTTCTTGCCTCTGTTTCCTGAGTACCACAATACATGGCCACAGGGATGGTTTTTGCTGAGGTCCTCCATCCTTCTCTGGTCTGCTTTGACTGGGAATGTAGCAGGGTGAGAGCCAAGCCCTGAGTTCTAAAGTTAGATACCTTCTGTTCACATCTCCCAATTTGTCCTGTAGCTGAGTGGCCTGGACAAATGACCTTTTGGGACCTGATTTTTTTCATGTGTAAAAGAATGGTAAACTTAGCTTCTTTCATGCAGGGCTGGTGCTATACCACGAAAGCTTTACCTCTACTTCCTACATTTCTTTCTAGTTAATTAGAGATAAGAGTCTCATAGATTTTCCTGCCTGCATTGGCCATGAACCATAATTTAATGATCTTAGCCTCCTGAGTAGCTAGGATTACAGGTATGAGCCACTAGCATTGGGATATTAGGCATATTTTTAAAATTAGCTTTTAGGCTTGGAATTGTAGGCTTCTTTGGTTTTCTTTTTAGTATCTGTTAAGTAATTTTCAAGGTACTGCCTGAAGTCCCAGGGAGCCCCTGTGAACCTACTTGAAAGAAGATCTCATCACTTAAAAAACAAAACAAAAAAGAGAACCACCAGGAAAAAAAAAAAACACCCTGCATAACACCTCTGTGAACATGGGAAAGCAAAGAAGGTAAGTTATGACATCCACTTCTTGCTGCCATTTGGTATTTTGCAAACTGCCACTGCTATTAACAGTCACTTTTGAGTATTTATGATCTTGCAGTTAGTTGGAGCACTTTGATTCTCATAAGAAAAACAGGTTCACATTTAGAAAATGTGCCCTACAAGTAGCTGAGATCCCTCAGGGAGGCTGATGGATGGGGCCCACACAGGGGAAGGAAATGCAGCCACCTCGCCAGCCTGCAGAACTTTGCCTTTTCCACACACCCTAGTTGGAAGCTGTTTTTGTTTGTTGTGGTGGTGGTTGTTTGTTTTTGTGTTTTTTTTTCCAGTCTTGGTATTTGAACCCTGGACCTGGGTGCTATCCCTTAGCTCTTCAGCTCAAGGCCAGCACTCTACCACTTGCTGCTTCCAGCTTTTTCTGTTTATGTGGTGCTGAGGAATTGAACCCAAGTTCTCATGCATGTGAGGCAAGCACTCTATTACTGAGCCACCTTCCTAGCCCCTTGAAAGCTGTGTGTTTATGTCTGGATCCTTACCCTGCCAGGGATGGACTTTCTGTGTGGCTCTGGCATAGTGTCCCATGGCAAAAGGACATGTAGCTAAATACCAAACCACTTTCCACACATATGTCCTTGCACCACACCAGCCACAATGCTAGCAAAGACCAGAAGCTGGTCTTTGAATTTATCCCAGAGTCCTAAACTGGTTCTTGGTGTGTGCAGGATAGAAGGGAGAGTTTTGGATCTGGCCAGTGTTGAAGCATCAGCCCAAGTAGAGCACCAGATCCTAAACTAGAAATTGGGAAAACACTGGCTCCCACTTTGGGCCTCAGTTTTGACTCTCGCTACATGATGCTCTGAGGTCCATGAGGTGCTTCAGTGCCAAATTATACAGGACTTGTGTTCAAGAGAAGTTGGGGTTTCCAGAGAAGGAGAATTGCATTTTAGGATTATTAGTTGTTTTTTTGTTGTTTTGGTGGTGGTCGTGAAGCTTAAACTCTTTGCCTGAGCGCTGTCCCTGTGCTCTTCAACTTAAGGTCAGCGCTCTACCTCTTGAGCCACAGCACCACTTCTGAGCATTGCATTTCAGTGACAAATTTACAAAGGTCTTGTCACTGTACATGTAAAGAAAGCATCATCAGCTTGTCAGTGAGAATCTTTTCACCAAGTGGATATGAGGGAAGGTTGGGGTTCCTACTCTGTCTGTGAGACTTTAGCTGGGCTCTGGGTCTTCTCAGGCTTGTTTCTACTTCTGTAAAATCCTTCCAGGAAACCTCTTCACATTGAGTTGCTATGGCTTCTTGGGCTCCTCTTGGCTGTGACAGCTTCTGACACTGCCCTTGTTTGGGGGCAGCTTGGATGGTTTTGAGGAGCCCTAGTCAGACATGCTTTAGAATCTGTTGGGATTCATCTCATGTGTTTTTGATTTTAGATTGAAGTTCATGGATTTGGGAGGAGAAAACCAGAGAAGTAAATGCCATTCTTAGCACAAAGTTGATGTATTTTCACTGTCAATTTGACCTTGATCACCTAGTCCGTGGGCCTTCATAGTTCTCCAATGCCAAAAATCTTTTTCTTCCTTTTTTAAACTTTACTCCCCCCCCCACCTCCCAATCTATCTCTTTCTGTGTCAGTACTAGAGCTTAAACTCAATGCCTGGGTGCTGTCCTTTAGCTTTTTCATTCAAGGCTGGTACTCTACCACTTAAGCCATACCTCCAATTTAGGGTTTTGCTGATGAATTAGAGGTAAGGGTCTCTTTGATGTTTCTGTTTGTGTTGGATTTGAACTTCTATCCTTAGATCTCAGCTTCCTGCATAGTTAGGCATGCCCATCTCTTTTGAGAAGACCTGGTGATGTAACATATTATTGACTGTTTGCTGTGCACCTGGTAAAGTGTTGTGTGGCAGGGCTATGAAGACACTCAAGACATCATCTGTGCTCAAGTATCCCAAGAATGAACTGCAGCTCAGATGTGTGCAACAGCGCTCTCAGCGCACTGGGGAATGTGCATTGATAGTGTTCATAGGACTTCAAGGAAGTTAGTTACCTGACCAGGCTTTCCAATTTCCTGATTTTGTGCTTTAAATGAATTTCCATGATTCCCTTCCATTTCCTTCAAACCATAATATTTTTTTTTGGTTGGTTGTGGGGCTTGAACTCTGGGCTGGGACACTGTCCTTGTGCTCTTCAGCTCAAGGCGAGAACTCTACTGCTTGAGCCACAGTGCCACTTCTGGTTTTCTAGTGGTTTATTGGAGATAGTAGTCACACGGACTTTCCTTCCTGGGATGGCTTTGAACCTCGGTTCTCAGATCTCAGCCTCCTGAGTAGCTGGGATTACAGGCAGGAGCCACCAATGCCTGGCAAACCATAACATTTTAAATGTTACAAGAGAGAGAGAAAATTACAGAAGCTAGCATATTTCTTTTGGAGACATACCCAGAGACTCATTATTTTTAAGCATTTTCTTAGCACTTCTTGTGTTGAAAGCATTTTTAACTCATTAATTAGTAATCCACATTAATATATAGATGGAATTAATCTATTCCAGACAGAAGTTTGTCTTGAGGAAATACAAAAAACTTAAGTACTATTCCTTTCCACCTGTATCTTCTCTCTCCTCCCCTCCACCACACTTTATCTTGTTCATTATTTAGATTATTGCTCTGATCATTACACTCTGATTGAGCGCCACAAGTGTCCTTGGAGCTTCCACAAAGTTTGGGTTGGGTGTCTTCCCACTCTTCTGGACTCCAGGCTGTACATGGGTCTGCTTTGGGGACTCATTAGCACTTGAAAATGAAATTGGCCTCATAAATAGTCATCCTCAGGAAACAACGGGCTCTCCCATTTTTATTTTAGTTGCATTCAGCTGAAAACCTCTTAGCTTGTATTCTTGTTTGAGGAGAGTTTTTTTTTTTTCCTCCTTTTTTCCTTCTTGCGGATCCTAGGGCTTGAATGCAGGGCTAGGTCTTAAATGCAAGGCCAGGAGATTTTGTTTGTTTGTTTTTTGTTTGTTTTTCCTCAAGGCTGGTGTTCTACCACTTGAGTCCCAGCTCCACATCTGGCTTTTTGGTGGTTATTTGGAGCTATGTGTCTCAAAGACTTACCTTTCTTTCTGAGCTGGCTGAAAACCATGATCCTCAGATCTTAGCCTCCTGAGTAGCTAGGATTTCAGGTATTAGCCACTAGTATCTGGCTAGGAGGTTAGTTTTTACCTTCAGAAAAAAAATCTCCATAACATGACTACCATTTATGTCTCTCTTTGGAACAAGGGCTCCCCTGTCCTTGTATTTGATCAAGATGATAATTTTCCACCTTGTACAGATAAGGAAATTGAGGACCATGAGGAGCAATCTCAAGATTGGTAAAAGTCAGAGCTGATATACATCTCCAAAGCTCTCCCCTTCCTATATTTCTTTGGTTCACCATTCTGGGCCTTCCCAGTGTGGTGCTCATGTTCACCCACAGTGGGCTGTCTGTCTTCCTCTGCTGCTGGCCTCTGGTGGAGAAGCTTGCAGAGGATGTGATGGTCTCCTGATTATACTCTTGTCTTCATTTTGTCACCTGGTGATCTGTTTCAGGAGCTGCCTGTCTATGGGCCCCCCTGTCCTCTTCCTTCCTTCCTGTCCTGGCACAAAGGAGCCACTCTTGGTACTAAGATTGCTGTGACATCAGATATGTAGAGAATCAGCCTATTGTCCATGTGGGGTCATAGATCTGAGGATACTATCCCTGACCTCTGGGAGCTCTTAGTGTTATCAGAGAAGAGCTGCCTTGTCCTCCTGGAGTCCCCTTCATTAGCTCCTTTTCTTTCTGCCCTTACAGGTCATGCCTGTTTCAGTAAGTAGTTATTATATGACAGGTCTCATGCTCACAGACTGCTATCTGTGACAACCTACTCATTAGGAGGTGAAATCATTGTTCCTCTTACCAGATAGGGAATCAATTGTTTAAGGGCTGGGCGCCAGTGGCTCATACCTGTAATCCTAGCTACTCAGGAGGCTGAGATCTGAGGATCATGGTTCAAAGCCAGCCCAGGAAGGAAAGTCCATGATGCTCTCATCTCCAATAAACCACTAGAAACCCAGAAGTGGCACTGTGACTCAAGCAGTAGAGCACTTGCCTTGAGCTGAAGAGCTGCGGGATAGTGCCCAAGCTCAGAGTTCAGGACCCCTGACCAAAAAATAAATAAATAAAAATAAATAAATAAATAAAAAATAAAGAATCATTTAAGGAAGGGGCTAAGAAAAAGAAAATACAGCTAAGAAAAAAAGAGAGCAGCAGAGATTCCTAATCTCCATATCTAATAGATATAAAAAACATTCAAAAAAACATTAAAAAAACAGATTGTACCCAGGTGCGGGTGGCTCACCACTGTAATCCTAGCAATTCAAGAGTCTGAGATCTGAGGGTCCTGGTTTGAAGCCAACCTGGAAAGAAAAGTCTGTGAGGCTCTTTATCTCCAATTAACCTGCAAAAAGCCAGAACTGGAGGTATGGCTCAAATGGTATAGCACTAGCCTCGAGCAGAAAAAGCTTAAGGAAGGGCTAGGAAGGTGGCTCAGTGGTAGAGCGCTTGTCTTGCATGCATGAGGCCCTAGTTCCATTCCTCAGCACCACATAAGTAATAAAAGAAAAAAGCCAGAAGTGGTGCTGTGGCTCAAGTGGTAGAGTGCTAGCCTTGATCTGAAGAGCTAAGGGACAGTGCACAGGCCCAGAGTTCAGGCCCCATGACCAGACCCAAAACAAAAAACAAAAACAAAAAAGCTTAGGGATAGTTCAGTCCCCAGTTGAGTGGGGCTCAGTGTCCCAGCTCTGAGTTCACTCTCCAGTACTTGCACCAAAATAGGAATAATATTAATAATTACTTAAGAAGGAACAGGAAATACTTAGGATGTGGTAGATGTTTGAATCCTGAAGCTCCCTGTTGAGTTGCCTTGTTTCCCTTGTAGTACTGTTGCAGTGGTGTGTGTGTGTGTGTGTACACAAGTAACCCTATTAGTTATTCTATTGTGACCATTAGGACCCATGAGCAAGAACTATTATAAGAAAACAGAAGTGTTGAACAATACGCTGTAAGCTACAACAGTAGATGGCCAAGCCAGATGGACCCCAGGTATCATTGATTCTGGACTGTGCACAGTTAACCAATCACAGACAGTATTGGCTCCTTGGTTAAACCCCAGAGAAAAAGCTGCTTTGCTAGGGATGCTGCAAGATAGACTGGCCAAGTGAATATCCTGTGTTAAAACAGGGAGAGGCAAGTCAGTAAGGTGAGGGCTATGCAATGCTCTGAAGGAAATGGGCATAAGTGAGAGCACCTGTCCTAAAGGGGCTTGTGGTATTAGTCTTTCCCCACACCACCATCCTAGAAGTTGTCCCTCAGCTTTTTGCTCAAGGTTAGCACTCTGCTACTTGAGTCATAGCTCCACTTCTGGCTTTTTTGTTGCTTTATTGGAGATAAAGAGCCTCATTGACTTTTCTGCCTAGGCTGGCTTCAAAGCATGGTCCTCAGATCTCAGCATCCTGATTAGGATTACAGGCATGCGCCATGGGCACCCATCTATAATGCTGTTCTTAATGGCAGTGGCAGTCAGACAGGGCCTTCATCCGTGTCTTATTATATGGTCTCATCCTCAGGCTAGAGTGTAGGGGACTGACTGGAAATCTCAGGCCGGGCCACAGTGACAATTGAGTGAGTTACATTTCTTGAATTTGGATGCAGGCCACCTGCTTTGCTTCTTGGGTTTCTGCTTTCAAGTGCTCTGCTGGACTATACCTGGGGTCTCTGGTGAGACGCCTGGGTGAATGTGGGCACTTTTCAGAATGGCTTAGAAGCAGCTCTTGGTGGCTTTGCAGCTTGGCTTTCATTTCTGGCATGACAGTGCATTGGGAAGGTTCTGGATCGAGTCAGGCTTAGCTTTGGGCTCAGTCTCTGCCACATGCTAGCTCTTTCTTCCATTCCAGATGAGTCACTGTCCATCTTAGGCTGCCCTGTCCTGTCTCCTCCTCATATACCTGTCTCTGACTTGGGGCCAGGGATCTGATGAAGAAATTCTCTTCAGACAAATAGAGATTCCCTGGAAGGAAATTGATCATGTAAAGCTGGTTTCTCCACTGGCAGTTGTTTAATTTTATTTCCCTTTCATTTTTCTTCCTCTTCTCAGGGATCACTGCCTATAAGAACTTGATAGCAACTAGACTTAGATGGTTAAATGTAAATTGGAGCTGGCTTCTGAAACTCCAGGTGAGTTTCTTCAGGCCTGGGAGATTTTTCAGAGCCCTATGCACCTAATGCATTTTAGCCTTTATTTTTATTTTTCACCTATATTTTTTTTCTTGTATTACTTCTAAATGCCTTTTATTTTCCCTTAGGACTCAAGCATAATTTTGGTTGCTTTTAGGTGTAATTATAGAAGGCCTAACTCATTTCAGTGAGAGGAAGATTTATTATTTCACATAATAATAACCACAGTGGGGCTGGGGGGTTATCCAGGGGAAGGGCGCACGCCTGGCACGTGTGCAAGGCCCTGGGTTCAGTCCTCAGCCCTGGAAAAAAAAAGAAAAAAATAATAACCATAGCACAAGGGAGACGGTAGAATTCATTAATTCAGTGGCTCAGTACTGTCTTCTTTTTTTGTCTTTTGTTTTGTGAGCCATGGGGCTTGAACTCTGGGCCTGGGCTTTGTCCCTGAGCAACTCAGCTCAAGGCTAGCACTCTACCACTTTAGCCACAGGGCCACTTCTGATTTTCTGGTGGTTTATTGGAGATAAGAGTTTCGCAGGTTTTCCTGCCTGGGCTGGCTTTGAACCATGATCCTCAGATCTCAGCTTCCTGAGTAGATAGGATTACAGGCCTAAGCCACTGGCACCTAGTCTGTCTTCTTATATTTATATTCCTACCATCTTTTGAATTGACCATACTGGGTATATTCTCCACAGGCTAAAGCTCATCATCCCAAGTTGGCTGTTGCAGCACCAGACATCCCATGTAAACACAGAAACCAACAGAATGGATGATGAGACAAAATTGGGATTTGTTTGCAAAGAGGACTGAGAAGTGACCACTGAGGTGGTATCTATCCTTGATGAGAAACATATACCTTTTCTCTTTTGCTTGACAGGTTAAGAACAAATATCTTGTCATGGCATAATGAGATTACATACTGTGCCCTCAACTATTATTTCCTCATTTTATTTCCTTCTGCTCTCTACACTAGAAGGCCAAACAAGACCACTAGCTATTGTCAGAACTATGTACACCTCATTTTTACCTCCTTGTTCTAGGCAGGCTGAGCCTGTGCCTGAACCACACCCTGCCCATGTGGCCTGCCCTGCAGCTGTAGCATAAGACAAAAACGGCTAGAGTCAACAGTACTAGCAGAGCCTCTCCCTTGTTCCCTCCCAAGTATGTATTTTGAAAACAATCTTTTTATTTTATTTTTTTAATTTAATTTAATTTTATTTGTGAACATACTGTACAGAGGAGTTACAATTACGTGGGCAGGATAATGCGTACATTTCTTACCAAGCATTGCAGCCTCCTCCTTTGTTTACCCTTCACATCCCTTCCCAGCCTCCCCCCTCCCCCCCAATCTTTTTATTTTTATTGCAAGATAAAACAGAAAATATAGCTGGCACTTGTAATCCTAACTCATCAGCAGGCTGAGATTTTAGGATTAAGTTTCAAAGCTAGCTTGGGCAGGAAAGTCTGTGAGCCTCTTCTCTCCAACAAACCATCAAAAAGCCTGAAGTAAAGTGGTGACTCAAGTGGTAGAGTGCCAGCCTTGAGCAAAACAGCTAAGAGACAGTGCCCAGGTCTTGAGTTCAAGCCTCAGAACTGGCACTCCCACTCAGGATCCATCCAGGATCCTGCTTTCCCTTGATCTGTCAGACCTCCTCTGCCTCCTCCAGTCTGTGACATTTCCACTGTCTTTTCTTTAGTATGAGCTTGACACTTTTGAAAAGGGCAGCTACTGATCCTGTGGGAAGCCTCCCAGTGTGACTTGGGTGGGTTTTTTTTTACTTTGGCTGGTCCTGGGGCTTGAACTCGGGGCCTGGGTGCTCTCTTTGAGCTAGTTATAGGCTATCACTCTACCACTTGGAGCTACAGCACCCACTTCCAGTTTTCTGGTGTTCACTGGAGATATGAATGTCACAGACTTTTCTCTCTGGGCTGGCTTTGGACCAACATCCTCAGATCTGAGCCTCCTTATTGGCTAGAATTCCATGGGTGAGCCACTGGAACCCAGCTAGGCATATATTGGTTTCCTTGTTTGTTTGTGCCTAATTTTATAACTGAATGAGAAAGCTCAGTTATGTCATATCAATTTCTGGTGTCTCATTGCCTGGATGTATCTTTGGTCATCTACTTAAGGTGATCCTTGCCAGTATTTTTCAGGATGAGGCCATTGTTTCTTACATGATAATTGGCAAATAACATGAGTCTATAGTTCAATTGTAAAGAGATTTTCTTCAAAGAGTATCTCTGTGCAGGTTTAGCTTAGGAAACAGATGGGAACCAGATGCTTTGCTTGAGATGGACATGGGCCAGGTTGGTATTCCAGCAAGATCTTCTGCCTCATCTCTAAATGGCCCAGCTTGTGAAGTGCCTCAAGTTCTGTTTGAGAACCTAGCCTGATGTTGGAGATTTGCCTATAAGCTTTTCTGCAAGATAGTTTCCTTCCAAACTGACATTCACAAAGTGAGTTAGGTTTAATATAAGCAACACAAAATGGAACTGGTATCAAGCAGCATTTATTTAGTGTCTCTGTGTATCTACTACTATGTTAAATCTAAGGACGGTGAAAGTCATAGTCTGTGTCCATGAATCCAGCACCTTTTCTTCAAAGTATGATCCTTTGAGCTCCTGTTCTGACACAATTGTTTAACTACATTGTTTTTACTGTTCTCTTTAAATAGATTTTCACCTGTGACACTCATCTTCAGTGAAACACCAAAAAAAATCTGGAAGTGGAGCTGTGGTTCAAGTGGCTAGGCCCTAGGTTAGAACAAAAAAGCTCAAGAGCAATGCCCAGGCCTTGGGTTCAAGCCCCAGAAATGAGGTAAGAGGAAATTAGCAGCTACTAGATAAAACAGAAGGTTAAGAGGCCAGAGCTAGAGTGGCTCAAGCCTACGATTATAACTACCTAAGGAAGTTGAGATCTGAGGATCCAGATTTGAAGCCAGCCCAGGCAGACAAATCGGAGACTTATCTGGGGAAGGTTTATTTAGAATGATGGCTCTACTGAAACCACTGAAGCAGTAGAAAACATAGATTCTCTTTTTTTCTCTCCTGTCTCCCTTATTCTTGTTCTTTTTTTCTTCTTTCTCTCTGCTTCCTTTCTCTCCTAGCACATGCTAGGCTAGACATCTAACCACTGTGTTTGATACCCAGCCACATGTTTGGATTTTTACATAATCCAATTCTCTCCAGGTGCCGGTGGCTCATGCCTGTAATCCTAGCTACTCAAGAAGCTGAGATCCAAGAATCAGGGTTCAAAGCCAGCCCTGTCAGGAAAACCTGTAAAACTCTTATCTCCAATAAACCACCAGAAAACCGCAAGTGGCGCTGTAGCTCAAATGGTAGAGTGCTAGCCTTGAGCTGAATTGCTCAGGGACAGTGCCCAGCCCCAGAGTTCAAGCCTCAAGACTGCCCAAAAAAAAAATCCAATCTCTTTACCTCTGAAAAGTTCCATTTTCCTTATATTTATAAACTTATACCTTTCTAGCTCCACAACTCCAGACTTCACACATTTACACTACTGAAGGATAAATAATGAGATGCATCTTTTTTAATGAGGGAAGGGGGACTCATCTTAAAAACCACAAATCAAAGCATCTTACTAGTCTGCTTAGAAACCTACTGCCTTTTCCCATTAAGTTCCATATTAAGAGTTAAAACTATCCTGAGCTGGGCATAGGTGGCTAATGCCTGTAATCCTAGCTACTCAGGAGTCTAATGTTTTGGGGGCCAGAAAATCTGAGATTCATCTCCAATTAACCACACACACACACACACACACACAGAGAGAGAGAGAGAGATAGAGAGAGAGAGAGAGAGAGAGAGAGAGAGAGAGAGAGAGAGAGAGAGAGAGAGAGAGAGAGAGAGAGAAACAACTTTATCCCATCTCATAAGCTCGACGAGCCATGGTGTTCAAGTCCCAGACCTCCTTTTTGCAAACCTCCTCCCCCTCATTTTTTTGTGCCAGTCCTAGGGCTTAAACTCAGCATCTGGGCACTGACATTGTGCTTCTTTTGCTCAAGATTAGTGCTCTACAATTTGAGCCACAGCATCACTTCTGGCCTTTTCTGTGTATGTGGTACTGAGGGATTGAACCCAGGGCTTCATGCATGCCAGGCAAGCCTCTATCACTAAGCCACATTACAATCCCCTTGACCCGTTTTTTTGCAGCATTTTTTTGTTTTTCTTTTCTTGGATTATTAAAATTTGTTAAGGCCTTTGCATTTGCTAGTTAGTCCTCCCTCACCTTCTCCTGCCCAATTCATATAACTAAACGTCCTTGCAAACACTTTGCTACTGGCCTGGACAGCCCTGTTCTGCCCATTTGGGCCTTGCCAATCAGTGGCTTGGGTAATCCCTGACCTCGGGATAGTTGGGAGGCTACTTAGCGCTCAGTACCTGTTGGAGGGTCAGATCTTCAAAAACACAAATGCAGATGGACACCCCCAGTCTCCTTTTCCCAGCTGACATCACTCCAGTGACTATGGTCAGCCAAACTTTAAACCACCCAGTTGGTGCCCAAACTCAATGAACCAGAGCCCAACCACTTCAGACCAAAGAAAAACCCGGACCCAGAAATATACCTGGCCAGACCCACCCCACAGGGGGAAGTATTTCCCAGGCATTGGGAGCACACTTTGTAGGCATCAGGAGTGGCTATGTGCTGGCTGGGTGCATGGTACTCCCCAAGTTGAGGTTGGCAGGAGCAAGTTGCTGGTAAGCCTTGATTGCTGAGAAGGGTAAAGGAGGGAAAAGGCAGCCTGATGGTAGGAGTGAGAGATACAAAGCATATGCATTTTGGTTCCTTAAAAATATGAATCCCTTTGGCTTATTTTTTCTTAATTTACTGGCATATTTCTCTTTTCCAATTCATCATAAAATACCCAGAAAACTTAGGAAACCATTAAATAATGCAATTGCACTTTCACCTACCTGTTATTTATTTATGTTTGCTGAGAGATGATGAATTTATTGAGAGTAGAGTATCTACATTCCTTCTACTAATAATATTAACAGTATAAACAATATAAACTCTTTGTCTTCCATCCTAACACATTCTAGATGATCTTTTATTTTCTTTTTTGGTTGGTCCTGGGGCCTGAACTCTGGTCTTGGGTGCTGTCCCTCAAGTCTTCAGCTTAGGGCTAGCACTCTACCACTTGAACCACAGTGCCACTTCGGGCTTTTTCTGCTTACGTGGTACTGAGGAATTGAACCCAGGGCCTCATGCATGCAAGGCAAGTACTGTACCACTGAGCCACCTGGCCAGCCCCTCTAAATGATTTTTAATCATGTAGATTCAAATTTAGATGGTGATGACCAAAGTATAGAGATTTCCATTGTTTCCTATTTCAGAGTATGTCTTAATATCATATGAAGTTAAATGAATTACATTTCTACAATGATATATTTTGTATGTATTATATAGTGCATGCATTACACATAGTATACAACACACACATACACACAAACACACACACACACACACACCTACAGCTTAGCTCCAAGGTATCTTAAAGTTGCCTTCTGATTTCATGCCTCGTGATTCTTTTTCTCTCTGGTATTTTAATGGCTCCAGGCAACTGGTATCATGTATACCTTTGAGCTTTCTCATGGATTGTTTTTATACCTTTGAACACTCTCTCTGGCATTTTCACCTGTCACAGTCTGATGTATGTCTCATGGCAGGTATTTGCAGATGACTATAGGGCTAATCAGTTAACATAAATGAGTGAATTGAATTCGAGTGCCAATTTTGAGGTGCAGGAGCATTGCCTAAAAGGACCAGTAGCTATTTGGCATGAAGTAGTTATTAACCAGTCACTATATAGCCTTTGTTGCTAGATCTTTCAGTTTTCAAGGGAAATTGGACACTTGCACTTTTGTATGAAGACTGGTTTTTAAACATGGAACTCATTTAAAAGTTTAGGCACTATATAGATAAATTAAAAACATCTCTAGGCTAGATTTGACACTCCAAGCTCTAGACTTGTGTTTGGTTCTTTGTGTATGAATCATGTCTCCTGATTCAAATGGGTGTTTTCCTTTCTGTTAGCATTTTTGGTATGTATCTTAATTATAGTAGTGTGCTGGTCTTTCTGCCTTAGTTGTTAATCAGTTTTTTAAATCTGTTTGAAACATTTGTTGTCATATATTGGCTCTTTCCTACATGTAATCCATCTCTCTATAAAATAGTTTATACATACCTGTGTGTATGGGTGAAGGAGGGTGAAAGAGAAAGAGAGAGAGCACAAGAGAAGAGTGAAGGAAAGAGGAGGAAATACATTTATTCTCTCATGGTATTTGATTCTCCTTCTCTTCTTCTGGAAGGAATTAGATTGGGTAATTGAATTGTTGCTTAAAAGTTGATCTGAGGTGCAGGGAATGTGGTTTAGTAATAGTGCTTGCCTACCATGCATGAGGCCCGTTGTTCAGTTCCTCAATACTACATACACAGAAAAATCCAGAAGTGAGGCTGTCTCTCAAGGGTTAGAGTGCTAGCCTTGAGCAAACAAAGCTCCAGGACAGTGCCTAGGCCTTGAGTTCCAGTTCCAGGACTGGCAAAAAAAATGTTAAAGTAGGAATTCAATGGATATAGCCAAATGGTGGAGCTCTTCCCTGGTATGTGTGGGGTCTTAAGTTCTATCACTAGCACTGTAAAAAAAAAAGTAAGTGTAAAATATAAGTCAATCGTCATCTCTTTTGTCACATCAAATGTTCCAATACTAACAGAATTTTGGTATATTTATGATGAATATTTTTAATAATAGCAAAAGGCCCAGAATAGTGTTTTATACTTATAATCCTAGACACTCCAGAGAAGGAGATAGGAGGATTAAGGTTTAAGAGCAGACCAAACAAAAAGTTAGTGTTTCAGAGATAGCAAGCATGGTAGTGTATGCCTGTAATCTCAGGTACTTGAGAGGCAGAGGTAAGAAATTCATGGTCTGAGGCTTGCCTAGACAAATTTGGGAAACCTTTTCTAAAAAACAAAAGCAAAAGGATTAGGGACATCTTTTGTTCCCTAGGGCCACCACATAAATAGGAAACAAAACCCTAAAAAACTGTTCTGACAGAAATATTTTTGGATAGATTAAATCTCTGGAAGAGTTTTAGTAGGAAGTGATTACTAAAGATTTTAAAGGATAGTCAGTAAAAGGGAAAATAGATAATGAACCTCCTCACAATGAAAAACTTGCTCAGGGAAAGACTCTAGGAAGAAAGGAAAAAGATAAACTATAAACTAGCGTGAAATATTTGCAAGCCATATAGTAGAGGAATTAAATCTCCAATAAACAGTGTTCTCAAGTCTCTGTAGTACATAATGATAAAAACCAAAACACAATGATTGGATAATGACCAAAAGATACAAATAAATGTTTCACTGAAGAATATATATTCAGCAAATAAGCACATAAAAGGATGCCTTTGTCCCAGCCGTTAGAGGAATGCAATTTAAAAGGCTCAGTGAGGTACCACTACATACCTATTTGAATGGTTCAATCAAAATAGTGACAACACAAGGTTGATCAGAATTCAGGGGAACTTGATTATTCATACATTGCCACTAGGAAAATGAAGTGATAGTTTACTTGGGAAAAGAATAGAAAAATACCTTGTTTTGAGACAGTACTGTGGATTGAGCTCAGTGCCATGGCACTATCCCTGAGCATTTTGCTCAAGTCTAGTGCTCTACCACTTGACCCACAGTGCCAGTTTCTGTTCATATGTTACTGAGGAATCAAACCCAGGGCTTCATGCATGCTAGGCAAGCTTTCTACTGCTAAGGCACATGCCCAGCCTAACAGTAACATTTAAAACTAAACTGAGTAGCCCAAGAGAAAGCTTTGGTTCCCATAAACACCTATACATAAGGTTTCTGAATCATCTTATTTCTGTGATAGTCCCAAAGTACATTTATAGCATGGACTATTCAGAAACAATAAAAAAAGTCTTAATACAATAGAAGTTGGTCTGGAGGGACTTAAATGCTGTGTAAAAAATTCTTAACAAGTGGCATGCTATGTAATTTCATCTATACTTCTTGAAGTGAAAGAGTTTCAGTTGAAATCTGTTGAAATCTGAAGATTGGTGGATTCTGCCACAATGAATTATGCTTCAGTTATGGAAGCTGTTATTAGGAGAACGTGGGGGAAGATCTGTGGGATCTTGTCTGTATTAATTTACTAATGTTCCTGCCTGTGACTCTGTGAAAGTGTCAAAAGATTTAGACAAATAATGTATACTAAAAAAGCTGACCTCAATCACTTTTTTCCCTTGGGCTTTCTGATAAAGATGATCCTTGAGACTCCAGTGATAACTGAAGATGGAAACTGGGAGTCAGTGGAGAATTCTGAGTCTGTGAAGACTAATGAATCTGTTGACCAACATGCCAATCAAGAAAGTTAATGGAAGCTGTAGTGCCCAGTTGAAAAGACCAGATGTTGGGTCTTCCAGGGACCCTGAGACTTCAGAAGTTCTCCCTTTTCAGGTATTACAGACAGCCACTGACTAGAATCTCTATTTTTTTGTGGGTCATGGGGCTTTGAGCTCTGCGCTTGGGTGCTGTCCCTGTGCTTTTCAACTTAAGGTGAGCACTCTACCACTTAAACCACAGCACCACTTCTGGTTTTCTAATGGTTTATTGGAGATAAGAGTCTCATGAACTTTCCTGCCTGGGCTGGCTTTGAACTGTGATCTTCAGATCTCAGATACTCAGCCTCCTGAGTAGCTAGGAAAACAGGTGTGAGCTTCTGGTGCCCAGCTAGAATCTCTATAAAATATTGGGATTTAAAAATATTGGGGTTAACCTGGTACCCCTGGCTCACACCAGTAATCCTAGCTCCTGAGGATGCTTAGGTCCAGATGAAATGCAGATTCAATTTCCAACTAAATTTCAGCAAAATGCTACACTAGAGGTATGGCTCAAGTGGTAGAGTGCCAGTCACGAGCAAGCAAACCAAACGTGTGAGGCCCTGGTACAAGGAAAAAGAAGTTGAGGTTAAGAGACTCGAGCTCAATGCTAATTTAGGATTGAACTTCTTTACTTGTTTTTACAACCATAAATAATAGTTTTTCAGTTCTATAAATGCCATCAGCAGTAATTACCTTTGCTGCATGGTGCCTACATGATGAAAACATGCAAGTGTCTGTCAGTCAAGCAGTGCATTAAGCAAATATTATTTGGTTCCCCATACTTTGGCTAATAATTAGATAACTTACGTATATTATACTATTGCTCTCTAATTTTTCATACTTTCTTTCTTTTTTTTTTTTTTTTTGGGTCCGGTCGTGGGGCCTGAACTCTTGGGCCTGGGCGCTGTCCCTCAGCTCTTCAGCTCAAGGCTAGCAGTCTACCACTTGAGCCACAGCGCCACTTCCAGTTTTTTCCTTTTTGCTTATGTGGTGCTGAGGAATCGAACCCAGGGCCTCAGGCATGCAAGGCAAGCGCTCTACCACTGAGCCACCTTCCCAGCCCTTTCATACTTTCTTGTGTCTTCCCTCCCCCGCTCATTTACTGGGACAGTAGGAAACTTTCCAAAGATATATCCCAGGCCAGATGGGGATATTGGGGCACCTGGAACAAGTCCTTGCTCTCCTCAGGCTCAGCTACATTAGCCACTGTGTGTAAGATCATCAGTCACTTCATGACTGTCTGTGTTCGTTTACATTGTTACAAGGGACTTTGTTAATAAATCTCCTTCTACATTTGTTCAAGGGATTTATTGTTTGAAGACAAGTGATCATGAGATAGATGATAGACATCGCATGTAGAATTGTTAGCATTTTCTTATTAGAATGAAGTCTAGGAATTGCTATAAATGTCTGTTCTTTAGTGATGTTGTATCAGAGTTTTTGTATAAAAAATGTTATACTAAGGAGATATTTCCAAGGATTAATAACCCTAATTGTTAAAAATAAACTGTCTTATAGCTATCATGATTTTAGACACATGGACTTTGATATTACATTTTTGAAATTTAGTTTGTTTAGTTTGGGTAATAAAGAGCAACGCATTTTGATTTTTCTTTAGGACAAGATACTTCAAATATCATTGAAAAGGCAGAGACTTCCCTTGGGATCCCTAGTCCCAGTGAGATTTCAGCTGAAGTCAAACATGCTGGAGGTCTATATATGGAAACATTAAGTCCTAGGATACTTTGGATTCAGTAGCTAGCTTGTGCAATTTTGATACTAAGGACATGGGGACATTCTACTGGTGTGGTGTGTTGTCTTGTGAATCCAGCTGCCAGTTAGAGATCTGTGTCTTGGAACTGCTCATATCCCTCTACTCTGCCTCTGAAGTAATTTCAAGGACTTCTATGTATTAAAATTATATTGTCATATATGTTGAATATAAGAATTGCTTAGCACTTTGTTTGGCAACCAGGGCTAGGTGAATTTAAATCTGTCAGGACCAAAAAGTATTTTTGTTCATTTAGGGCTATTTTTTTGCCTTTTGTTCTTTGTTTGTTTGATTGTTTTTCTGCCTTTTGTTTTTTGATAACTGGGCATTGAACCCACGTTGTTGCACTAGCTAGACAAGGTTTTGCCATTGAGCTGAGGTACATTCTAGCCTTTTTTCTATTTTCTTTTTTTGCATTTTCTTGATCTACTGAGGGGCATCTGAGTTGGTTCCATATCTTAGCTATGGTAAATAATGCTGCAGTAAACATAGTTGTGCTGATAGCTTTAGGATGGTCTTGTTTGTGATCATTTGGGTATATGTCCAAAAATAGGATTGCTGGGTAATAGGGGAGCTCTATGTAGTCTTTTGAGGAACCTCTATACTACTTTCCAAAGTGGTTGAACAAGTTTACACTCCCACTAAAATGCAGTAGGGTTCTGTACATATCCCCTCCAGCATCTGTTGTTATTAGAGTTCTTGATTCTAGCCATTCTAACTGGGGTGAGGTGGTATCTCAATGTTGTTTTGATTTGCCATTTTTTTATGGCTAGGGTGGTTGAGCATTTCTTGATGTGTCTATTGGCCATTCTTATTTCCTCTTCAGAGAAGTTTCTCTTTAAGTCTTTAACCCACTTATTTATTGGGTAGTTGTTTCTTTGAGGATTTATTTTTGGAGGATTTGATTTTTTGAGTTCCAGGTATATTTTAGATATGAGACCCTTGTCTGTTGTATGGCTAGTGAAGTACTTCTCCCCATCCATGGGCTTTCTATTGATCTTGCTAACTATGTCCTTTGCCATGCAAGAAGCTCTGCAATTTCATGCAATCCCATTTGTCCAATCTTTCTTTGATTTGTTGTGTTTCTGGGTCTCTTTTAAGAAAAATTTGGCCTGTGCCAAGGTTTAGTCTTGAAAGTTTGTATTGATCAAAAGGAAACCTGCACTTCTAATCCATATGGAAAAGTTTTGAAAAACCAGTTTGTTTTCTTCATCTCTCATAGCCCTTATTGTTTCTCATTTAATACTCTGTGCTCATCTCTATCATTTTTCTCTGGAAGGAGATTTATTCTACCTGTCTTTCTCCATCTTCAGAGTTATATTGTGTCTTGGCATACATACCTATCAGATACTAATAGGTTCCACTATCACTACTTGTGAATACCTAAGAGAGAACTGGATTGACCTACTTTCGGGTCCATAGTGCATGGGTCAGTAGAATGAAGAGATAACTTCATGGGACATGGCAAATTACTCCATATATGAGGCACTGTTCTTAATGATGCTTGCATAAGTGAGGCTACTTTGTCTGTGACTAACACACTATGTGTTTAAAAATGAATTTATTTTTCTCCCTGAAGAACTCTACAAATAGAGTATTGCATGTTATTTTGGCGAATGTAGGGGCCTGGTATCTTCACTTTTATTTGTTGGGTTCTTTATGATTTTGTAATTGTTGTCAGATCATGCTGTGAGTGCAGGTATGGTATTCTCAAACAGATAAGCTCAAATTCAGGAGTTACAGAGACAGGAAGTTTCATTTCTCCTCATGCTCCCAGCAGCTAGAATGGTTTAATGTCTAACTCTGATGCTTTGAGATGTTGGAAGATTAAAGTGTTGGCATTTTCAGAAATTTTTATCAGGAATTGCTTTTAGTGGACAAGGAAAACAGGAGTTAGAAGTATGTTTGGATAGTAAACAGCAGTGATTTCATAAGACTTGAAGGATATTTGTCATTCAGAGCCATGTTTTAGAAGGGGAATAAAAATCATGGAGAACCCTGGGAAGAGTGGCTAGTATTAATGTCTTAAAAAGTTAGAGAGTTAATGGATCATGAATATGAAAATCTAAGGAAAGGAGATAGGGAGAATACACCTTTTTTTATACCTTTGAAGACTAGCATGGAGAACAGAATTTAGGTTGTGTTTACTTGTGTCTCATGAGTAGAGAACTCCCACTACTCAGTGGAAGTTTTATGGACTTAGATTTTAGTTGAATATTAAGTGTACCAGAATAGAATGGGTGGCTTTTTCATCCTAACGTCTTTCCCATCTAAAATTTCTAAGCATTAATTTCACTGTGAAAGAAAGTATACCGGAGATGGGTTTTTTTTAGAAGTTTGAGATAAAAGATACCAATGAAATCACTTGGTATCTTTTTTGCAATTTTGTCATGTTCCTTTAAGGATGTTGTCTTCTGCTGTGTGTGTGTGTGTGTGTGTGTGTGTGTGTGTGTGTGTGTGTGTGTGTGTGTGTGTGTCTGTGTCTGTGTCTGTGTGTCTGTGTGTGTGATGTTCCTGGAGCTTGAAGTCAGGGCCTGGGTGCTGTTCCTGACCTTTTTGCTCAAGGCTGAGTAGCTAGGATTATGGTTATGAGCTAGGATTATGGTTGTGAGCTACCGGTGCCCAGCCTCTTTCTTTTTTAATGTGTATGTTCTGGCACTGGAGCTTGAATTCCGTCTTCACAGTCTACCTTGTCTCCCTCCTCCACAGCTGGCACTTGAACCCTGCCTCTCGTTTTTGCCGGATAAATAAATGGAGATGAAAGTCTCACAGACTCTTCTGCCCTGGTGGCTTTCCATTGTGATCTTTAGATCTCAGCCCAGAGTAGCTAGGACCATAGGCATGAGTCACCAGTGACCCTGTCCTGCTTTCCCAATTCAGATTCATACTTAAAAACTTTTTAACTGTTACTAAAAGATACGGGTTACAGTTATATAAGGTGGGTAAAGAGTTCATTTCTTTTTTATCAGTCATGGACATGAACTCTGGGCCTGGGCGCTGCCTCTCACCTCTAGAGCTCAAGGCTAGTTAGTGCTCTACTACTTGAGCCACAATGCCACTTGTAGTTTTCTGATGGTTTATTGGAGATAAGAGTCTCACAGACTGGCATTGAAGCACAATCCTCGGATCTCAGCTTCCTGAGTAGCTAGGATTACAGGTGTGAGCCACTGGTGCCCTGCTAAGAGTACATTTCTTTTTGGACAGTGTCACCATTTCCTTCTCTGTTAAGCTTGTTTAGAGGGAGTCTAGTGTGGACTTCAATCTTTTTTTTTAATTTTTATTTTTTTATTGTGATTGATTACATAATTTCCCCAATTTCACAGTATTGTGGGATAGTGATGCTGTTAAAGTCACAAACACATTCTAACTTTCCTGGAACAAATCGTCTATTACGGTATAACATTTATGAGTTCTATGAGCTTTGTGATACAGTCATTTCTTCCGCATTGGGTGGTATGTACATTTCTTTTGTTTTGCATAGTATTAGCTGTTCCCTCTTTCCCATTTGTTTCCACCCTCCCATAATTGCCATTAAGTTGCTTAGTTCATTTTGGTCAATGTCCTGTGCAGCTGATGGGTCCCGCTGTTGTATGTTTTTCCCTGATTCCCTCTAGTTCTGTGTCATCTTCCTGGTTCTCCTCTGGTGTACACATATATACCATACATGTGATCAGCAGCATGGAGTTATTTAGTAGTGGTTTGACCAGATGAGTGGAAGTTCTTTGTTTCTTTTTTTTTTTTAATTTAATTTTATTTTATTTGATAACATACTGTACAGAGGGGCTACAATTACATGGGCAGGATAATGCATACATTTCTTACCAAGCATTGCAGCCTCCTCCTTTGTTTACCCTTCACCTCCCTTCCCAGCCTCCCCCCTCCCCCCCCAATGATACCCCCCACCCCTCCCCCACACCGACATTGTAAAGTTGGTTTTGACATGACATTTTGTACTTCTCATTGTTGCAACAGGTCCACCTGAATCCTTAAACGACTTGTTTATCCCCATCTCCTCCACATGTTATATTGACATCAAATATAGTGAAAGCGGGGGTTACACTGTGGGGGAGGGACATACAAAGCAACAAAGAAATAATCTTATAAATGCATTACAAACACATGCATGAAAGAAACGAAAACATTAAAATACATATTTAAGGGTTCATTTTCCTAATATCACATTATCTGACCTTTTCCGCTTGACTCATACCTATACTAGATATTGCAAATAAGGGAAACCATGGGACCTATGCTTCTTTGGGCCTGGCTTACTTCACTTAATATAATTTTTTCCAAACCTTTCCATTTCCTAACAAATGGGGAAATGTCATTCTTTCTGATGGAGGCATAGAATTCCTTTGTGTATATATAGCACATTTTCTCGATCCATTCATCTACTGAGGGGCATCTGGCTTGGTTCCATATCTTAGCTATGGTAAATAATGCTGCAATAAACATAGTTGTGCTGGTAACTTTAGTGTGGTCTTGTTTGTATACATTTGGGTAAATGCCCAAAAGTGGGATTGCTGGATCATAGGGGAGATCTATGTGAAGTCTTTTGAGGAACCTCCATACTGCTTTCCAAAGTGGTTGAACAAGTTTACATTCCCACCAACAATGAAGTAAGGTTCCTTTCTGTCCACATCCCCTCCAGCATCTGTTGTTGTTAGAGTTCTTGATTTTTGCTTTTCTAACTGGTGTGAGGTGATATCTCAATGTTGTTTTGATTTGCATTTCTTTGATGGCTAGGGATGTTGAACATTTCTTCATGTGTCTATTGGCCATCCTTCTTTCTTCTTCAGAGAAGTTTCTCTTTAAGTCTTTCACCCACTTATTTATTGGGCAGTTGTTTCTTTGAGGATTTGTTGTTGGGTGGTTTAATTTTTTGAGTTCCAAGTATATTTTAGATATGAGACCCTTGTCTGTTGTATGGCTAGTAAAGATCTTCTCCCAATCGGTGGGCTTTCTATTGATCTTGCTAGCTATGTCATTTGCCCTGCAGAAGCTCTGCAACCTTATGCAATCCCATTTGTCCAACCTTTCTTTGATTTGTTGTGCTTCCGGGTCTCTATTCAGAAAATTTCGGCCTGAGCCAAGGAGTCCTAGGGTTTCTCCTATTCCATCCTGTAATGTTTTCAGAGTGTCTGCTTTGAGTTCAAGGTCTTTGATCCATTTGGAGTTGATTCTGGTGCAGGGTGATATATAAGGATCTAGCTTTAGTTTTCTACATGTAGTTAACCAATTTTGCCAGCACCATTTACTGAAGAGGCTGTCTTTCTTCCATTCTATTGTTTTAGCTTCCTTATCGAAGATTAGATGGCTATAGGTCTGTAGGTTCATTTCTGGGTTTTCAATTCTATTCCATTGGTCCTGAGGTCTGTTCTTATGCCAATACCAAGCTGTTTTGATTACTATGGCTTTATAGTAGAGTTTGAAATTTGGTATTGATATTCCTCCAGCAGTGTTCTTTCAGTTGAGGAGCGTTTTTGCTATTCGGGGTCTTTTATTGTTCCATATGAATTTTGGGATTGCCTCTTCTATTTCCTTGAAGAATGAGGGTGGAATTTTGATAGGTATCGCGTTGAATTTGTAGATAGCCTTGGGAAGTATTGCCATTTTCACGATGTTAATCTTGCCAATCCAGGAGCATGGGAGGTTTTGCCATTTTTTAAGTTCTGTGTTGATTTCCTTTTTCAAGATTTTAAAGTTTTCATCATAGAGGTCTTTCACTTCTTTGGTTAAGTTAATTCCTAGGTATTTTATTTTTTGTGGGGCTATTACAAATGGAGTTGCTTTCCTAATTTCAGCCACACTTTTCTCATTGTTGGCATATAGAAAAGCCATTGATTTTTGGGGGTTAATTTTATACTCTGCTACTTTGCCAAAGTTTTGAATCAGCTTGAGTAATTTGGGAGTGGAGTCTATGGGATTCTTTAAATACAAGATCATGTCATCTGCAAAGAGGGAGAGTTTTATTTCTTCTTTCCCTATTTGGATCCCCTTTATGTCTGCATCTTGTCTTATTGCTGTAGCTAGGCATTCTAATACTAGATTGAAGAGAAGTGGAGAGAGTGGGCATCCTTGTCTTGTTCCTGAGTTAAGAGGAAATGGCTTTAGTTTTTCACCATTGAGTATAATGCTGGCTGTAGGTTTGTCATATACAGCCTTTATTGTATTGAGGAATGATCCATGGATTCCTAATTTTTCCAGAACCTTCATCATAAAGGGGTGTTGGATCTTGTCAAATGCTTTTTCTGCATCTATTGAGATTACCATGTGGTTCTTATTCTTGCTCCTGTTGATGTGATGAATAATATTAATTGATTTGCGTACATTGAACCAGCTTTGCATCCCTGAAATGAATCCTATTTGATCATGGTGTATGATTTTTTGGATGAATTGTTGAAGTCGATTGGCCAAAATTTTGTTGAGAAGTTTTGCATCAATGTTCATCAAAGAAATGGGTCTATAGTTCTCTTTCTTTGATGAGTCCCTGCCTGGTTTTGGGATGAGGGTTATGATGGCTTCATAGAATGTGTTCTGTAGTGAGCTTTCTCTTTCAATTTCATTGAAGAGTTGGAGGAGTATTGGTGTGAGCTCTGCTTTGAAGGCCTTGTAAAATTCCGCTGTAAAACCATCTGGTCCTGGACTTTTCTTAGCTGGGAGGTCTCTTATTGCTCTTTCTATTTCAATGCTTGATATGGGCCTGTTAAGCTGGTTTAACTCATCTTGGTTCAGTTTTAGCATGTCAATATTTGCTAGGAAAAGGTCCATTTCTGTCAAGTTCTCAAACTTACTAGCATAAAGTTTTGAGAATTATTCCCTTATAATGTTCTGAATCTTGGTTGTTTCCGTGGTGATGTTTCCATTCTCATCTCTGAGTTTATTAATTTGGGTGTGTTCTCTCCTTTTTCTGATAAGGTTTGCTAAGGGTCTGTCAATTTTGTTAAGTTTTTCGAAGAACCAACTCTTTGTTTTGTTGATTCTTTCTATAGTTTTTTTGGATTCTAATTCATTTAATTCTGATTTAATTTTGATTATTTCTTTCCGTCTACTGGATTGGGGTTTATCTTGCTGCTCTTTTTCAAGGAGGTTTAGATGTGTCATTAAATTGTTAGTTTCAGATCTCTCCAATTTGTTGATGTAGGAGCTCAGAGCTATAAACTTGCCTCTGAGTACTGCCTTTGCTGTGTCCCAGAGGAGCTGGTAATTTGTGTGTTCATTTTTGTTGAATAGCATGAACATTTGAATTTCCTTTCTAATCTCTTCCATGACCCACTCATGATTCAGCAGTGTGTTGTTCAGCCTCCATGTGATACCGGACTTTCTTTGGTGGCTTTTGGTGTTGAGTTCTAATTTTATTCCCTTGTGGTCAGAGAGAATGCAAGGTATAACTTCAATGTTTCTGAATTTAGACGTTTGCTTTGTGGCCTAAAATGTGGTCTATTTTAGAAAACGTTCCATGTGCTGCTGAGAAGAACGTGTATTCTGATGCTGCTGGGTGAAATGTTCGGTAAATGTCTGTTAAGTCTAGTTGATCTATGCAGCTGTTTAGATCTGCGGTTTCTCTGTTGAGTTTTTGCCGAGTTGATCTATCTAGTGGGGAGAGTGGTGTGTTAAAATCCCCAACAATTAATGTCTTTGGATCTATATGGGATTTGAGGGAAAGTAGTGTTTCTTTGATAAATTTGGGTGCTCCATTGTTTGGCGAATAGATATTTAGAATTGTAATATCCTCCTGAAGGAGAGATCCTTTAATTAGTATGTAGCGACCTTCTTTATCTCTTCTCACGAATTTTAATTTGAAGTCTATTTTATCTGATATTAGGATTGCAACTCCCGCCTGTTTATGAGGACCGTTTGCTTGGTAGATTTTGTTCCAGCCTTTAACATTGAAAATGTGTTTGTTTTTACGGGCAAGATGTGACTCCTGCAGGCAGCAGATAGAAGGGTCTTGTTTTTTAATCCAACTAGACAGTCTATGTCGCTTAATTGGAGAGTTCAGTCCGTTAACGTTAAGAGATAGGACTGAGAGGTATTTGGGAGTTCCTGTCATGTTATCCACCTTCTTGGGGGCTGCGAAAACTGGGTTCTTCCTAAGGTTCTTGGATTCTCAGTTTGGGTGCAGTTTCTTGGCCTTTGTTGAGGTCTTGTTGGTTTTCTATGTGTAGGACATCTTTAAGAATCTTTTGTAGGGTTGGTTTGGTGGAGATGTATTGTTTCAATTTTTCTTTGCTCTGGAAGGTTTTTATTTGGCCTTCAGTTATGAAGGAGAGTTTAGCTGGGTACAGTATTCTTGGTTGATAGTTGTTTGTTTTTAGGGCATGGCATACGTCATTCCAGGCTCTTCTTGCTTTGATTGTCTCTGCTGAGAAATCTGAGGTAATTCTAATTGGTTTCCCTTTATAGGTGATTACCCTTTTCTCCTTGACAGCTTTAAGGATCTTTTCCTTGGTCTGGGTTGATCCTGTGTGGATTATAATGTGACGGTGGGATGTCCTATTCTGGTCTGGTCTATTTGGGGTTCTAAAAGCTTCTTGTATCTGAATAGGCCTATCTTTTTGTATATTTGGGAAGTTCTCTGCTAGGATCCTGATAAACAAATTTCCTAGACCATTAACTTCTGTTTCTAGGTGCTCCTCTACACCCATTATCCTTAGATTGGGCCTTCTGATGGTGTCTTCCAGGTGTTGGATAGACCTATCATATTTCTTGGACTTGTCTTGGATGGTTGTATGTTCTTTCTCTATAATATCTAGGCTGTCTTCAATCCCTGAGATTCGATCTTCTGCATGGTCTAACCTGCTGTCAAGACTCTCTACTTTGTTTTTTATCTCTTTTCCTTCTAATTGGTCAGCTTTGATGGCTTCAAGTTCTTTGTTGAAGCTCTGTTTTAGGTCTTGTATGAATTTCTTTACTTCCTTAATTTGGTGTTCAGTGTTTGTTCTCAAATCACTTAGTTGATTGGTTATGGTTTCTTTGGACTCCCATTCCTTCTGTTGGGTTCCATTCAGCATTCCCTTTGTGGTCTCCGTGACTTCCTTCAGCTCTTTGTTAATGGATTCCATGAATGCCTTTAGTGATCTTTGTGTATTCTCTACCTGGTCTCTCAATTCCTGAATTACTCTTTGATTAGCTTCCTCCCGTCTGTGGGATTCCTGCAGTTCTCTTTCCTCCCATTCGTGGGATTCCTGCAGTTCTCTTTGAGTGTTCTCTGCCTGCTCACGCCATTCCTCCCTTTCTCTTTGAGTATTCTCAAGTTGTTCACGCAAATCCTGTATCAGTTTTTGAGTACCATCCTCACGCTTATGATATTCCTGTATAAACTTCTGGGATGCCTCCTCTCTCTCCCTATCACGCTCATACAGAGTCCTTTGTACATTGTCAAACTTCTCATTTATCATGTTTGCTATTAGTGTTTGTAGAGCTATTTGGGAACTCTCCTCTGGATTATTCTTTATCTGTTCTAATCCCTGATTATCAAGATTGGGAATTGAGATACCCGAATTTGCCATTTTTCTTGTGTTTTTCCGGCTTACTCGGCCCATTTGAGATGAAGATTGCACCAGTTTTGTGCTAGAACACTATCTTAAGGCAACCATCAACCAAAGTTTGCCTTTGTACAGTCAATAGTCTACAGGTACAATCTAGTTCAACAGATACATCTATTCAACATCAAACAACTATATGTTAGACTTCGAACCACAGAAAAGAATTTGGAAAACCAGAAATTATTAGGATTAGGGAGAGATGTGGGTAAAAAATAGGAATAGATTGGTGTGGGGAGGCACAGGGAGAGTTAACTATGTCCTAATCACAATGCAGGAAATGGGTTGGGTAGGATGCAAGTAGAGAGAGAGAGAAAAAGAAGAGATGGAAAGGGGAATGAAGAGAGACCAGAAAAAAATAGAAACATAAAAATTAATGTTATTATAGAGGTTAAAAACCGTCTATTTAGAGAGGAATGTGAATATGTTCAGAGAAGGGGAGGGACATAGAGGAGATGTGAAAAACTTTAAGGATGGGAAAGGGAGAAGAAAAGATCAGAAGTTCAGTAGAGCTAGACAAAAAACAAAAAGATAATTAAGAAAGAAAGAAAAAGAGAAAGAAGACAAGAAAAGAAAGGAAAACGCTCATTCACATATTCCTAAAATAAAAATTATAAGATGAGAAAAAAAAAGTTACTGGAAAACAATTATTTTTTCAGAAGAGGCAAAAATTAAAGATTAATAAAAGTTTTAGAAGGGAAAAAATTTATATATATATATATATATATATATATATATATATATATATATATATATATATGGTAACAAAAAACAAAAAACAAGCAAAAAAAAGAAAAGAAGAAGAAGAAAAAAAAAGAAAAAAAGAAAAAAAAGTCTTTTGATTTTTTTTTGGGGGGGGGAGGAGTGGGAAGAATCCTGTATCTCCCTTTTGTCTGTAACCAGTCTCTTGTTGGAGTCTCTGGTCAGCTTGAGGTCCTGTGGCTTGATTGGTTTCTTAAGTCGGTTGGTTGGAAGAGGCAGAAAAATGCTCTGCTTTACCCAAGATTTTGAGATCCCCCTCCCAGGTTAGTTTTCTGGGAGGGTGATCTGCTTTGAGAATCACAAAAGAGGGGGATGTGGTGATGAGGCTAGGTTCTGGGTAGAGTTGAGGCCTTTCAACACACAGTAGCTTTTCCCTGGGGCTATTTTGTGATAAAGCTCACAGCGCCCAGCCTGGAGCCATTCTCAGGGTTTCTGTTTTTCAATTGATTGTGGTGGCTGCTAGAGGGAGGGGCAGCCTCTGGCTCTGGTTACCCTGTGAGTCAAGGCACTCCAATGGCTGGCGCCTGAGCTGGGTGACTTTTCCCTGGATGGAGCTGAGTCTGGCAGGTCACTTCGCCGTTAAGTTCTTGTGACCTGCTAAATGACTCGTTTTATTCCAAGGCCTGAGCTGGAGCTAGCAGCTCCTCCGAGCTTTGTCGGTATCCAAGATGGAGATCACCGGTGCTGGGGGGGGAGGGGTGGCCTTCCCTCCTCTGCTCCCTGAGGAGTGAGGACGTCGGGCTTGTACTCACGCCGAGTCTTGGATCCTGGGTCGTCTCTGGTCTGCAAACAGCAGGATGAAGATGTCCGCTCCTTGTCGGTTCTTGTTGGTGTTGAGTAGAATCCGCTCGTCCGCTGCGTCCGGCTCCTTCGTCCCGGACTCTCTGTGTCTCAGGTATGACCCCGCAGCAGTGGTCGCCGCCGCGACCCTGCCTCCGCAGCTGCAGCTGATGTGTTTCCTTGGCTTCCCCTCTGTTGTCTAACTCTCTGTCCTGTGATGGCACACTTGGTGTGATTCTCTGGCTTAGTCCTGTTCACTGGAACTCTAAAACTGCTTTCTATGCGAGAGCTTGTTCAGATTCCAGCTTCTCCTCCGCCATCTTCCCGGAACCTCTCCAGTTCTTTGTTTCTTAAGTCTTGTTAATTTTGTTGTATCACCTAACATTTTGGATTTAACATCCACTTATCAGGGAGACCATACACCATTTGTCTCTTTGCTTTTGGCTTACCTCGCTCAACATGATTTCTTCTAGCTCCATCCATTTCCCTGCAAATGTCATTATTTTGTCATTTCTAATGGCTACATAATATGCCATTGTGTATAGATACCACAATTTTTGGATCCATTCATCTGTGGTGGGGCATCTGGTTTGTTTCCATATCCTAGCTATTGTGAACAGTGCTGCAGTAAAGTGGAGGTGCATGTGTCCTTGTATACTGGTTCCTGTTGTTCAGGATAGATGCCTAGAAGTGGTATGACTGGGTCATAAGGGAGGTCAATATTTAGCTTTTTGAGGACCCTCCAGACTGCTTTCCAAAGTGGTTGTATAAGTGTACATGCCCACCAGCAGTGTAATAGGGTTCCTCTTTCTCCACGTCCCCTCCAGCATTTGTCATTGGCTGATTTGTGGATGTGGGACATTCTGACTGGGGTGAGGTGGTATCTCATGGTTGTCTTTATTTGCATTTCCTTCACCACCAGGGATGGTGAACATTCCCTCATGTGTTTCTTTGCTATTTTTTATCTCTTCATCTGAGAAGTCTCTCTTTAATTCCCTTGTCCATTTAGTAATTGGTTTGTTAGGTTTGAGAGGGATTAGTTTCTTTTTTTTTTAAATTTATTTTTTATTGTGAAAATACTGTACAGAGGGGTTAAAATTACATGGGCAAGATAATGAGTACATTTCTTATCAAGCATTGTAGCCTCCTCCTTTGTTTCCCCTACCCATCCCTTCCCATCCTCCCCCCGGCCCCATCACCAAATCTCCCCGCCCCCCCCAAAGTTGTAAAGTTCTTTTTTGACATAACAATTTGTACTTCTCATTGTTGCAACGGGTCCTCCTGTATCCTCATTTAAACGACTTGTTTTTCCCCTTCCCCTGGGATTAGTTTCTTGAGTTCCCTGTATATACTGGATATTAACCCCTTGTTTGATATATTGCTGGTAAATATTTTTCCCAATTAGTTGGTTGTCTTTTTAGCTTGGTTGCGATAGCTTTAGCTGTGCAGAAGCTTTTTATTTTAAGGTAGTCCCATTTGTCGAGTCACTCTCCTAATTTGTTGTGACTCTGGGACTCTGTTCAGGAAGTTTCTTCTTGTGCCTATAAGTTCAAGTGTCTCTCCTACTCTGTCCTGCAGTAGTTTCAGAGATTCAGGTTTAATGTTAAGATCTTTAATTCATTTTGAGTTGATGTTGGTGCATGGTGATAGGCTGGGGTCCACTTTTACTTTTCTGCATGTGGCCGCCCACTTTTCCCAACACCAGTGGTTGAAGAGGCTTTGTTTCTTCCATTGTATGCCTTTTAGCCTTCAATCTTAAGGACTAGTTTATCTTTACTGCTGCGCCCTGATTCCTCTGAATTTACTCTTATTCCTCAGGTTTTCAGTGAAATCTGTTCACTTTGGTTGTTTAAAAACCAGATGTTTCAGCATAGCTTGAGCTATGGGGATTGTGTTGCTTACTACTTATGCTAGTTCTTCTCCCAACTGTGTGACGTTACCTAGTGTTTGAACAGTGTATTACTCAGATAAAGACAAATCAGCACATCTGTAGATTCTTGGAAAATTTTACTTATATAGCTGTATCCTCTGAAGTTTTTTGACTTTAAAGTGGTAGCTGCTTCAGCCTTACCTGATACCAGACTTTATCCCTGACTTACATTGCCTGTGAGTGTTCTGTTGTCTGTAGGTTCTCCTCTGTGTGTTGGGGTTTGGAACTTTTCTCTAGGCAGAAAGCCCAGCTGTGGGGTTGACTTTGTTTCTCTTTTCTCCTGGACCAAAGTGGGTTTTTTTTGTCTTTTTGTGTAGTATCTAAAAATAGTTCTTTCTTCTATTTTGTCTGGTTTTCTAGTTGCTGTATAGGAAGGCAAGTGTAGAACTTGAAAGCAAAAGTTCTCTCCATAATAGAGTGTTTGATATAATATAGTTAAATTACTTGGTGTACTAGTTGATCTAGTATAAGATTTTTAAAGGTAAACAGAACTAATTATTCTTGAAACATACTCATCTTTGTAATGTATATTGATTCCCATACTAAGAATCAGCATAGTCTTTTAGGACAAAGTTGAGCTATAATTTTCATACAGTAAAACTTTTTTTCTGCAATATGCCTTTGTGTTGAGAAATAATGGTTATGTTAATACTGTATAATCACAGTATATTGTGATGCACAGATACAGAATATTTTCTGTATTTGTATGGCTCACTGAGATATAAGAATATTTTCATTATCTGAGGGAGTTCCTTCATGCCAGTTTGTAGCCACACCTTTCTGTCTGTTCACAGCATTTGCCAACCATTGATCTGTTTCTGACTATAGTTTCCCCTTGTTTAGAAAAATGTTTACTATGTGCAGATCAATATTTTTTTTTTCTTTTGCCAGTCCTGGGGCTTGAACTCAGGATTTGAGTGTTGTCCCTGACCCTTTCTGTACTTAAGGCTAGCACTCTACCACTTGAGCCACAGCACTATTTCCTAAATTTTTTGAGAAGTCATTTGAAAATAAGAATCTCATGGACTTTCCTGTCTGGGTGGCTTCGAATATGATCTTCAGCTCTCAGTCTTCAGAGTAGCTGAGAAGCTAAGATTGCAGGCACGAGTCAGCAGACCACCATTGCCTGGCTATTGGAACCTTTCTTTCTTTCTTTTGGCAATATGAAGTACCACTTGAGCCACATCCTTAGTCCTTTCTTCTGCATGCCTCTATCTATCTACCTATTTACCTGTCTATCTATCTGTCTGTCTATCTATCTATCTATCTATCTATCTATCTATCTATCTATCTGTCTGTCTGTCTGTCTGTCTGTCTGTCTGTCTGTCTGTCTGTCTGTCTGTCTGTCTGTCTGTCTATCTATCTATCTATCTATCTATCTATCTACAGGGAGTAGTTATTATTTTGCTCTATATTCTCAGAGATGTCAGTTCAAAATGGCAGGGAGGGCATGGCAAAGCAGAATCAATCATACGATGGCAACTAGAAAGCAGAAATAGCTAGTTTGTTTTTGGTTCTGATCATCGGTTTTGCTTGTGCTGGCTTTGGACTACAATTCTGCCTCTACTTTGTAAGCAGCTGTGATTATAGGCATACACTGTGTCTTTGGATTCTCTTTTTATTCTTTTCACTCTGTAGCCCGAGCATCCTTGAATGGATATGAATGTAGCTTAGGCTCGCCTCAGACTCACAATACTCATATCTTAGTCTCTAGAGTATTGGCATTATAGGCATGCACTACACTACAATATTTGGTTATACTTTAGCTTTATGCTTTATATTTTTTCTTAATTTTCATACTGAAAATTAAAACAGTGAATTTTCATAATGTGAACTTGTTCAGAATCTTTTTTTTTTTTTTTTTTTGTCGGTCATGGGGCTTGAACTCTAGGCCTGGGCTTTGTCCCTCAGCTCTTCAGCTCAAGGCGAGCGCTCTACCACTTGAGCTACAGCGCCACTTCCGGTTTTCTCGTGGTTTATTGGAGATAGGAGTCTATCGGTCTTTCCTGCCTGGGCTGGCTTTGAACCGCGATCCTCAGATCTCGGCCTCCTGAGTAGCTAGGATTACAGGTGTGAGCCACCAGCGCCCAGCATTGTTCAGAATCTTTAAGAGACTGTATGCCCCTTCTAGGAAGATAACTATAGTCCTGACTTTTATCTTAGATTAATTTTGTTTGCTTTTATACTTTACATACTTATAGTACATTTTGTATCTAGCTTCTTCCACAACATTTTTGTATTATTTGACCATGTTGTATTTTGGATGTGGTATTCCATTTTGTCACTATGTTATATTTTATTTATCCCACAGTTGTTAAGCATTGAAATAGTTTCCGTGTTGTAGCTATCACAAATACGGCTGCTCTGAATATTTTTGTTTATGTCTTTTTTTTGGCCAATACTGGGGCTTGAACTCAGGGCCCAGGCACTGTCCCTGAGCTTCTTTTGCTCAAGGCTATCACTCTACCACTTGAGTCACAGTGCTATTTCCTGTTGTACTGAGGAATTGTTCTCAGGGATTCATGCATGCTAGGCAAGCACTGTACAATTAAGCTGTCTTCTGATGAACCACTACACATATGTAGCATAGTAGATACTGGCCAGTTTTCCAAAGAGGAGAACCTACTATGGTTCCACATGTGGTGTGTATTTATTTCCCTTGCTGTTCCACATTCTTCCCAGTACTTAGTATTGTAAGTCACTCTTAAAGAATTGAAACATATAAATGGTTGGGCACTGGTGGTTCATGCTTGTAAACCTAGCTCTTCAGGAAGTTGAGACCTGGGGTTGTGGTTCAAAGACAGCCCAGGCAGGAAAATCTGCAAGACTCTTCTCTCTAATGAACCAGCAAACAAAGTAGGAAGTGGAGCTGTTCCCCAAGTGGTAGAGTACTATCCTTGAGGAAAACAGCTCATAGACATCACCTAGGCCCTGAGTTTTAAGTCCCTGGACTGCTACAAACCCCCCACAATATATGCAAATGTATTTTCCCAGTATAGTAGTAATGACATTGATGTTGCTATCTAGGGAAAGGACATTATTAGCGGGGGTTTAGATGCCTTAGAATTCATTGGGAAGAAGACAATGGATGTAATAGCAGAACGGGATCCTGTATTTAAAATGACTAAGGGTTTGATGAACCGGAATTCTGCACTGTCTCAGGTACTGTTACCTTTACTGGTTTGATTGCTGTTTTCTGTTGTTTGTGTGTGTGTTTTTTTTTTTTTTTAATTTGAATTTTTCCCTTTGTTACCTTGGGACTTTGTTAGTGTGTTTTCTTGTAAAGAATTATCAATGCATTATAAAATTAAGGCATTTTTTATGGGCTGGATTTTTTTTATGGGTTTGTCTAATGCTTAGACAAACAGCCAGCTCTTTTCTTTCTGCAGTCGCCTCTGTCAGTGCAGTACAAAATCCTGAGCACTGTCAAGATTACTTATTAGGTTACTGTTGAAACCACTTTTGGAAATGCATGTGGCTCCTTAGGTGCTGCTGTCTAGCATCAAATTTTGTTTAGCTTCTTTTTTATTTCTATGCAGCTCCTGATCCTTAGTGAATTTGACTTGCTGAATGAAGGGTAGTACTTTATACTAGAACTTATACTAGAACTTAGCTTTGCTTCTTTCCACTCTTAAAAACTTTCCCTTGAGCTCTTATTATTTGCTGCATCTATGCTTCCATCTCTTTTTAGGTTTTACAGTAAGAGGCCAAGGAAAAAGAAGAGCTAAGACCTCCAATGAGGTAGCCATGGAAATAGACAAGAAAACTCATTGTGAGCTACCCTTTGATGAACTTCAAGAACATCTAGAAGTTCTGGCGATGCTTTCCCAAGAAAGTGAAATAAAGGTAATTCCAATCCCAAACTCCCAGCTGAAAAGAGTCTTCAAAGAAAAAACGTTGCATGGTTTCTTTTCACTTTGTATATTTGGAAGATGAAATGTGTCTCTGAAGGAGATGTGGGTTGCTGGAAATATTATAATAGAAGAAAAATATCCCCTACTGTTTAATTGTTAGAAATAGTGAATAAGTCAAATATTTCTCTTAAAATTATAGAAAAAGAACAGGGCTGGGAAGGTGGCTCAGTGGTAGAGCGCTTGCCTTGCATGCCTGAGGCCCTGGGTTCGATTCCTCAGCACCACATAAGCAAAAACAAAAAGAACAGAGGTCTTAGTATAAGATATCCTTTTCTTTCACTTTAGTCTTTCATTTTCTGTTTTTTCTCCAGTGTCATGGGTTTTTAGGTGTCAAAAAGCCTGTTATAGCTGCTAATTTGTATATAATTTCCTGTTAGTTCATCTCCTCTGATAATCTAAGCCAATCTTTCTTCTTCTTCTTCTTCTTCTTCTTCTTCTTCTTCTTCTTCTTCTTCTTCTTCTTCTTCTTCTTCTTCTTCTTCTTCTTCTTCTTCTTCTTCTTCTTCTTCTTCTTCTCCTTCTTCTCCTTCTTCTCCTTCTTCTCCTTCTTCTCCTTCTCCTTCTCCTTCTCCTTCTCCTCCTTCTCCTTCTCCTCCTTCTCCTTCTCCTTCTCCTTCTCCTTCTCCTTCTCCTTCTTCTTCTTCTTCTCCTTCTCCTTCTTCTTCTTCTCCTCCTTCTTCTCCTTCTCCTTCTTCTCCTTCTTCTCCTTCTTCTCCTTCTTCTCCTCCTTCTCCTTCTTCTTCTCCTTCTCCTTCTTCTTCTCCTTCTCCTTCTTCTCCTTCTTCTCCTTCTCCTCCTTCTCCTCCTTCTCCTCCTTCTCCTCCTCCTCCTCCTCCTCCTCCTCCTCCTCCTCCTCCTCCTCCTCCTCCTCCTCCTCCTCCTCCTCCTCCTTCTCCTTCTCCTTCTTCTCCTTCTTCTCCTTCTTCTCCTTCTTCTCCTTCTTCTTCGTTGGTCTTGGGGCTTATACTCTGGCCCTGAGTGCTGTGCCTCAGCTCTTCAGCCCAAGGCAGGCACTTACCACTTGAGCCACAGCAACACTTTCAGTATTTATTCTGGTGGTTTATTGGAGATAAGAGTTTCATGGCTTTTCCTGCCTGGGCTTCGAAGTCATGCTTAAGCACTGATAATTTTCATTTATCTTTTGGCCTATATTACTTTTGGAAATACAAATTCTGTCTATTTTCCTATAATATCTACCCTTTAGTGTTACGGTTATTAAAAAAATTAGTTCTGGCTCTAATCCTAGCTCAGGAGGCTGAGATCTGAGGTTAATTGAAAGCCACACCAGACAGGTTATTTTTGATAAACAACTCAGAAAGCTGGAAGTAGTGCTGTAGCTCCAAGTGTATATCCGCTATCCTTGAGAACAAAGAGCCTCAGGGATAGCTCCCGGGTCAAGCTCCAGGATCTGAAAAAAAAAAATTACTACTGGGTACTGCAATCCTAGCTATTTAGGAGAATGAAATCTGATGATTATGGTGGGAAGCCAGCTCAGATAAGAGTGTCTGTGAGACTTTTATCTCCAATTAACCACCAAAAAGCTGGAAGTTGTGCTGTGGTTCAAATAATGCAGTGCTAGACTTGAGCACAAAAGCTACGCCCCCAGGCCTTGAGTTCAAGCCCTAGGACCAACACAAACACACACACACACACACACACACACACACACACACACACACACACACACACACACACACACACACACACACAGAGCTGTGCTGGCATGAGCTCTTCAGTCTTTTCTCCTTATGAGATTTTTTTCATTAATATTTACACAATATTTTATTATTTTCATTCAGGTGAAATCTTTCCTTAATTCTCTGAGTGGAGAAGAATTAGAGGCTCTAATATTTGAATTAGAACAACTCAGAAGCATTTTCCCTAGCAGAATTTTATGAGGAAGAGGAAGAAGAGAAAAAAGGTAATATGAAAATTCAGAATCGGAGTGGGAAGATGCAATGTATTTATTATTACTAGAGTATTTATTATTACTAGGGTATTTAATGTTATTATTAATATTATTACTAGATTATTTATTATTACTAGAGTAATTTGTGTGTTTGTGTGTGTGCACGCACAATGCCTGTGCTGGTCCTGGGGCTTGAACTCAAGGTCTGCTTGCTGTCCCTGACCTTCTTTGCTTAAAGTTAGACCTTTAAGGACTTGAGCCACACCTCTACTTCCAGCTTATTTTTTGTGATTAGAGATAGGAGTCTCATGGAGTTTTCTTCCTAGGCTGGCTTCCAACTGTGATCCCGAGATCTCAGCTGCCTGAGTAGCAGTCTGACAAGGATAGCCACTGGCACCCTGCATCTCTCTCTTTTTTGCAGTGAGAATTTTCATGTAGAATTCTTTTTGCAACTTTCCCCCATCTAGGTGTTCAGACACGTCAGCCTCTTGCTTATGTCTTCTTTTTTTGTTCCCTGTCAGACTCCTCTTAGCATCCCTCATACTGATATTGTTCATACACCCCTGCCAGTGATTACAGTTAAAGATTGCTCTTTTCAGAGTTTGTCCTCAGTTTGGCTGATGTTTCTTTATATCTCTGGATACTTCATCTGTGCCTTGTGACTTGTGGGATCCTTAATCCCATCTTGAATTGAGGCAGAAAAGGTGGTAGTACCTAAAACATGAGTGACAATCTTCCCCCTCCCTGCCTCCACAATTTAAAGCCTGTATCTCTTAGAAAATATGAATGTTGAAGCTGCTCATTTTTTATACTAATTAGGTAATGTGGCAGTTAGTATAAAATGTAATTTCTGGACAAATGAATCTTAAGGTTGTTTTATTTTAACATTTAATTAGATATATTTCTAAGACATATTATCTGCTAATTGGCTATTTTAAGAAAGTGGAATCCAATGAATTCAGTTTTGTCTTATTTTTTTAAGCTGGTCCTAGGACTTGAACTCAGGGCTTGGATGTTGCCCTAAGCTTTTTTGCTCATGGGTAGTGCTCTACCACTTGAACCACTGCACCACTTCTGGCTTCTTCTGAATAGTTCATTGGAGATAAGAATCTCACAGACTTTTCTGCCTGGGCTGGCTTTGAACCATGATCCTTAGATCTTAATTTCCTGAGTAGCTAGGATTACAAGCATGAGCCACCAGTGCCTAGCCCATTTGTAGTGTTTAAATGAACTATTTACTTTGCCATGGAATGACATTTTCACTCTGAAGTATACAAGTGGTCATAGAGACTAGAATTTTATTTGGTGAACATTTCTTAAAAGTGAATGAAATGAGCCTTTACCACGAGAAAAGCAACGATGTATGAGTCATGATACACATTGAAACTAAGTTTCAATTTTGTAGAATGTATTTATTGCTCTGTTGAGCTTTGTAGCTTCCCAGTGCTGTTTACAGACTATGCTGATGAAATCTGTGTTGATAATAACAGCTATATTCATTGATTTCAGGACAGTTGGTCAGCATTTGGAAGATTTGTGTGACTCAGTGTGAGTATTTTCCCATTATTTAATGTGTGATGTTAGCAAATCATGTACAGGCAAAAGAAAAGAAAAGACTAACTGATTTTAATTTAATACATCCAAGCAGAAAATCTTATGGTATAGCTTCAGGCTCATTGCTATGTATCTCATTACAACTAAATTTTAAGAGATGACCACTAGTTGAGTTTTAGTGTAATATTAAGGAGTATGCCAGCATTAGCTTTATTGATAATCTGAGAAGGCAACTAAAATACTTCTTCCTTTTCTAACTAAGTGACTTTGTAAGGTAGATTTTCTGCATATACTTGAAACAACATAACCCAACAGACAGTATAAAAGCAGATGAGAGAATACAGGTGTCTTTCATTAGGCTAAAGGATGAAGAGATTTATTAAAGATGTAAAACAATGGGACTATTCTGCTGAAATTTTACCTTTTTTGGAAAATACAGTTTTTTTTCAATAAGTGTATATTAATAAGTAGTGTTTCTTTTCTTTCTTTTTTTTTCTTTTTGGTGAGTTGTATGGAGTAAACTTTGGGCTTGGGTGCTGACCCTCAGCTCTTTAGCTCAGTGCTAGTATCCTACCACTTGAGCCACAGCACCACTTACAACTTTTTCTGCTTATGTGGTGCTCAGTAATTGAACTCAAGGCCTCATGCATACAAGACACTCTACCACTAAGCCACCTTCCCATCCCCAGTGTTTTTGTTCTTAAGTTTACAAAACTACCATAAGCACTTGAGTTCTAAATTTTCTTTTGTTTGGGTTGTGAAACTAGGACTCAATACCTGATGCTTTGCTCATTAGCTGAGTTCTACTTTTTAACATATCTGTCTGTTTCTCTCGTGTGTGTGTGTGCGTGCACATGCAAATGCATGTGTATCCCCTATTTTTTATTTAATTTATTTATTTTTGTGCCAGTCCTGGGGCTTGAATTCAGCACTTAGGCATTGATCCTGAGCTGTAGTCTACCACTTGAGTTATAGTTTTACTTCTGGGTTTTTTTTGTTTTGTTTTGTTTTGTTTTCTAAGTAGTTTATTGGAGATAAGAATCTCATTGACTTTCCTGCTCCAGCTAGCTTTTAATAGCAATCTATAGATCTCAGTCTCCTGAGTGTGTAGCTAGGATTACTGGTGACAGCCACCAGTTCCTGGCTCTACTAACATTTTTTTTTGTCGGTTGTGGGGCCTAAACTCTGGGTCTGGGCACTGTCCCTCAGCTCTTCAGCTCAAGGCTAGCGCTCTATCACTTGAGCCACAGTGCCACCTCTGGCTTTTTCTACTTATGTGGTGCCGAGGAATCGAACCCAGGACCTCATGTATGCAAGGCAAGCACTCTACCACTGAGCCACCTTACCTTTTTAATTAGCTCTTTGGGAGCTCTCAAAATTTAAGAGTATTAAGAGGTCCTGAGACTAGCATGTTTGAGAGCTGCCAGATGAAAATTTCCCAAATATTAGTGCTTTTAAAGATGGCTCTCTGTTTACTTCTTTGAACTGGCCGTGTGCTTGCCACTGATATCTCTAAACCTCATTTGATTTTTTTTTTGTTGTTGTTGTTGGTTAATATTGTAAGGTCTGCTCCTGGATGGCGAGCATACTCCACCCTCCTCACAGCAAAGTCTCCACCCAGTAACTGCATTACCTAGGCAACTGGGACACCTGGAAGAAGTCACATTTGCATCCACTGAGGTCATATCTGAATTTGATGTGGCCACACCTTTCTCTGCCCGTACCCTAGATAAGGCCTAGCCCAGGCCCAGACACTCTCTCTCTGCTCTCTCTCTGCTCTCTCTGCTCTTTTCTAGCTCTTTCCTCTGTCTTTCCTCTCTTTCCCAGCTCTCCCTCATTCCAAGGCCTTTCCCAGCCATGTGGAGTTCCAACCTTGCCTGGTCCCAGCAGGTCTACTATCCCTTACCTGAATAGCACGTGCATGGTGCTGTTCTTACTAGGCTATCTCTTTTTTTAAAACCTAACAAGTGAGATAAGTGTCCTATGGCTGTAACTACTCAGGAGGCTGAGATCTGAGGACCTCAGTTGGAAGCCAGCCCAGACAGAAAAGTCCTTGTGAGACTCTTATGTCCAATTAACCACTCAAAACCCAGAAGTGGTGCTATGGCACAAATGGTAGAGCACAAGGCTTGAGTACAAGAGGCTCAGGGACAGCACACAAGTCCTGAGTTCAAGCCCCACAACTGTCAAAAAATACAGAAAGGAAAAAAGTACTACCGGAAGCCAAGATGACTATCCAGACAGCTTGGTATTGGCATAAGAACAGACATCAGGACCAATGGAATAGAATTGAAAACCCAGAAATGAACCTACAGACCTATAGCCATCTAATCTTCGATAAGGGAGCTAAAACAATAGAATGGAAGAACGACAGCCTCTTCAGTAAATGGTGCTGGTAAAATTGGTTAACTACTTGTAGAAAACTAAAGCTAGATCCTTATATATCACCTTGCACCAGAATCAACTCCAAATGGGTCAAAGACCTCGAAGTCAAAGCAGACACTTTGAAAACATTACAGGATGGAATAGGAGAAACCCTAGGTCTCCTTGGCTCAGGCCGAAATTTTCTGAATAGAGACCCGGAAACACAACAAATCAAAGAAAGGTGGGACAAATGGGATTGCATGAAATTGCAGAGCTTCTGCATGGCAAAGGACATAGCTAGCAAGATCAATAGAAAGCCCACGGATTGGGAGAAGATCTTCACTAGCCATACAACAGACAAGGGTCTCATATCTAAAATATACTTGGAACTCAAAAAATTAAATCCCCCAACAACAAATCTGCAAAGAAAAAACTGCCCAATAAACAAGTGGGCTAAAGACTTAAAGAGAAACTTCTCTGAAGAAGAAAGAAGGATGACCAACAGACACATGAAGAAATGCTCAGCCTCCCTAGCCATAAAAGAATTGCAAACCAAAACAACATTGAGATACCACCTCACTCCAGTTAGAATGGCAAAAATCAAGAACTCTAACAACAACAGATGCTGGAGGGGATGTGGACAGAAAGGAACCTTACTTCATTGTTGGTGGGAATGTAAACTTGTTCAACCACTTTGGAAAGCAGTATGGAGGTTCCTCAAAAGACTTCAGATAGAACTCCCCTATGACCCAGCAATCCCACTTTTGGACATTTACCCAAATGTTTACAAACAAGACCACACTAAAGCTACCAGCACAACTATGTTTATTGCAGCATTATTTACCATAGCTAAGATATGGAACCAACCCAGATGGCCCTCAGTAGATGAATGGATCAAGAAAATGTGGTATATATACACAATGGAATTCTATGCCTCCATCAGAAAGATGACATTGCCCCATTTGTTAGGAAATGGAAAAACGTGGAAAACATTATATTAAGTGAAGTAAGCCAGGCCCAAAGAAACATAGGTCCCATGGTTTCCCTTATTTGCAATATCTAGTATATATATATGAGTCAAGCGGAATAGGTCAGATAATGTGATGTTATGAAAATGAATCCTTAGATATGTATTTTAATGTTTTTTTCCTTTCATGCATTTGTTTCTAACGCATTTATAAGATTATCTCTTTGTAGCTTTGTATGTCCCTCCCCCACAGTATAACCCTGCTTTCACTATATTTGATGTCAGTATAACTTGTGTAGGAGATGGGAAAAAACAAGTCGTTTAAGGATACAGGTAGACCTGTTGCAACAATGAGAAGTACAAGTTGTCATGTGGAAAATGAGCTTTACAATGTTGGTGGGGGGGCAAGCCGGGAGGATTGGGTGGGCGGTTGCGGGGGGGGGGGGGCTGGGAAGGGATGTGTAATGTAAACAAAGAGGAGGCTGCAATGCTTGATAAGAAATGTACGCATTAACCTGCCCATGTAATTGTAACCCCTCTGTACAGTGTGTTCACAAAAAATAAAAATAAAATAAAAGAAAGAAAGAAAGAAAAAAAAAAGAAAGTTGAGAGCCAAGGTTCAAAGCCATCCTAGGCATGAAAATCAATGAGACGTTTTTCACCAATTAACCAGCAACAGGTAGGAAGCAGTAGAGCTCTACCCTTGAGTAAAACTCAAGTTTTAGCCCAGGAGCAGCATAAATGAAAAGAATTCTCATTTACTTTCCTGCCCAGGCTGGATTCAAACCACAAATGCTCAGATTTCAGCTATTTGAGGAGGTAGGATTATAGGTGTGAACCATATTTTTAAAATCTTGAATTGGCTCTAATATTTTTGTCCTTCTTTTCACTTAATTTATTATTCTTTTTCTCTTTTTCGCAAGTTTGGGTCATCCAGCTTATTATTAGGGCTGGCCACTCTTTCTGGGTTTTTGTTTTGAAGTTTTTTTTGTGGATTTTTGTCCCAACCTGCAGGATGTCAACGAGGGCGATGAACCTAAATGAGAAGGAATGAAGGGACAAGAGACATGAAGAATGACAGCAAGACAGGGATTCTGATCAAGCTGCAAATTTTTATTTTTCACACAGGGGTATTTATATGCTTGGAATAAGGAAGCTTTTAAATTGGCCATTAAGGAAGCTTTTTCATTGGCCATAGCAGCTGCAGGATGTTTGCATAGGGCAGGGTGAAAGGGTGGTCATTAGCAGCTGCAGGATATTTGCATAAGGCAGGATGAAAGCGTCGGATTTCTGAGAGTGGTTCTGTAAACTCAGCCACAAGATGTTCCAGTGAGATAGTCAAGCCTATCTTCATGTTGAGAGACTCCTTTTGGCTCCCAACAGATTCTTTTTTTTTGAGCTTTTTATAGTACTTGAACTCCAGGCCTGGTCATTATTCCTAATTTTTTCTCAAGACTAGTAGGCTTCCCACCTCAAGACAGTTCAAATTGTGGCTCTTTATGTATTTTTCTTTCTTTCTGCATTTATTTTAGGTGATGCTCTTATGGCTTGTACTCAGGACTTGGGCATTTTTGCCGAGTTTTTGTTGTTGCTGTATTTTTTTTTTCTTCATTGCTGGTCCAAGGGCTTGAACATAGGGCCTGAACTTTTGCTAGTCATAAAATCAGGGCAGAGCCACTGTGTCTGAGGTTTTTCCCTTTTCTTTCTCAAGACTAGCAGTCTCTATGGCTTGAGCCACAGATAAAGTTCTGGCTTTATTTATTTATTTATTTTCATTTTTGTTGCTAGGGCTTCAACTCATGACATGGCCACTCTTCTGAGGCTTGAAGTCAGGGCAGGGCCACTGTGAATGAAGCATTTTTTGTATTGTTTGTTCTCAAGGCTAGCATACTTTAACAGCTTGAGCAACAGCTGCATGAATGGCTTTGTTTATATAATGTTCTCTACCACCCCCACCAGGCAAAAGTTGTAAAGTTCATTTTTTGAAATAATTTCTTGTACATCTCATTGTTGCAATAGGTCTAGCTGTATCCCTATTTAAACAATTTGTTTTTTCCCTTCACCTTCACAAATTACGCCAACATCAAATACAGTGAAAATGGGGGAGTTATTTATTTATTTGGTTCTGGTCCTAGGGCTGGAACACAGGAAGTGGTGACTGTTCCTAAACCTGAAATCAGGGCAAGGTCACTGTGCTGGAGTCTCTCCCATGTCCTGAGCAAGGCTGGCAGGCTCTAAAACTTAAGCCACATTTTAACATCTGGCTTTGTAAAACAAATTTGGTGATTCATAAGGGATAAGTTTCTTATGGAGGAGCTGGGAAATGGCTCAGTGGTAAAGTGCTTGCCTTGAGCTGAAGAGCTAAGGGACACCATCCAGAGCTGGAGTTCAGGCCCCACAACCCATAAAACAGAAAAAAGAAAAGAAAAAAAAAGCTGAGTGCCAGTGGCTTACGCCTGTAATCCTAGCTACTCAGGAGGGTGAGATCTGAGGATTGCAGTTCAAAGCCAGACTGGGAAGGAAAGTCCATGAGACAATTATCTCCACTAAATCACCAGAAAACCAGAAGTGGCCCTGTGGCTCAAGTGGTAGAGCACTAGCCTTGAGCTGAAGAGCTTAGGGACAGTGTGCAGGCCGAGTTCAAGCCCCATGACCAACCCCAAAAAAAGAAAGATTCTCATGGGAAGACAGGGACATTAGCCAGGCTCTAAAATCAGAGGATGGTGGTTCAAAGCCAGCCAGGGCAGGAAAGTTGTTGAGACTCTCATCTCCAATTAATCACCAAGAGCTTGGAAGTAGAATAGTTCTAGTCTTGTGCAAAACAGCACAAGTTCAGGCCCCAGGACTAGCACACATAAAACCAAGTGTCATGGAGCTTCCTGCCCAGGTTGACTATGAACCACAATCCTAAAATTTCAGCTTCCACAGTAGCTAGGATTATAGGCATGAGCCACTACTTAAAAATATTTCATTGACTTCTCTCTTCTTCTTTTTGTGTGTGTGTGTGTGTGTGTGTGTGTGTGTGTGTGTGTGTGTGTGTGTGTGTATGTGTGTGTGTGTGTGTGTGTGTGTGTGTGTGTGTGTGTGTGTGTCCGTCCTGGTGCTGGTTCTAGACCCTTGAACTCTGGAGCCTAGCCACAGTCTCTGAATTTGTTTTTCTTTTATTTTTAATGCTGTTTCTAGGCTTTGTATTCAGGGCCTAGTCCTTGTCCCTGAGTCATTCTTTTGTTGCTGGTGGTGGTGGTCCTAGGGCTTGAACATAGGGCCTGGTCACTTCCTGGGTTTGAAACCAGGGCAGGGCCACTGTGTATGAGGGTTTTTGTTGTTCATTTTCCCTCAAAGCAAGCAGTCTCTGTGGCTTGAGCCACACAGATCAACTTCTGGCTTCTTTTACTTTTTTGGCAGTTCATGGAAGATAAAAATCTCATAGAAGATAAGAGTACTGTATCAGCACCTGAAATCTGAGGATTGGGGTTGAAAGCCCAGGCAGGTAAGTCCATAAAACTTATCTCCATTTCATCCCCCAAAGAAAGGAAGTGGTAGAATGCTACCTTTAAGAAAAAAAAATTCTATTTCAACCCCTGGGTTCAACACCCACACCTGATACATACTCACAAATTCCTAAGGGACTTTTCTGCCTGGGTTGCCTTGGAACCCAGATCTTCAAGTTCTGTCTTTTGTGTAGCTTGAGCTCCAGGTATAAACCAGCAATTCTCTTGGCTTTTGTGCTCATCTTCCACTCTGATTTTTATTTGTGTATTTGTATTTAATTGATTAATTAGTAGTAGTCCTACCTGGGCCTAGTCACTGTTATTTTGCTTTTTCATTCAAGGCTGTTGCTTTACCACTTGAACCACAGCTCTACTTCTGGCATTTTTGCTGGTTAGTTGGAGATCAGAGCCTCATGGAATTTCCTGCCCAGGTGGGCTTTTAACCACCATCCTGAGATTTCATGCTCCTAACTGGCATTACATGTCAGCCACCAAAAAGTGCCTGGCTCACTCAATTTTAATATTTGTTTTTGGTTGGTCATGGGGCTTGAACTCTGGGCCTGGGCGCTATCCCTCAGCTCTTCAGCTCAAGGCTAGTGCTCTACCACTTGAGCCACAGCGCCACTTCCGGCTTTTTTCTTTTTTGCTATATGGTGCTGAGGAATCAAACCCAGGGCCTCATGCATGCAAGGCAAGAGCTCTACCACTGAGCCACCATCCCAGCCCTCAATTTTAATATTCTTAATAGGCTCTTACAGTCTTTTTATTCACATGATGATGATGATGATGATGATGATGATGATGATGATGATGATGATGATGATGATGATGATGATGATGTGCTGGTCATAGGTTTGAAATCAGGGCATGGGTGCTGTCCATGATCTTCCAGTTGAGCCTCAGCTCAAGTCCTGGACTTTATTCCTTTTTGCTTCTTTCTTGGTGGTTAATTTGAGAGAATTGTCTCATAAAAAACCTTGGCACTACTCAGGAGGTTGAAATCTGAGGATTGTGGTTTCAAGCCAGTCCTGACAAGAAAATCCAAAACACCCTTTTCTTTTTCTTTTTGTTGTTGTTGTTGTAATGACAAAGGTGAGGTGCAGTGGAGTTGCAGTTTCATTAACAGGTAAAAAGGATGTTTGTTTTGGAGCAATAGCCTCCCAAAGTACACTGCCTCCTGACTAGGGATGGTCCACTGATGGTTAGAATGACTTGTCTTCCTTCTATGACCCTATTACCCTGGTAACCGATTGTTTACAAAGATGTGATCCTGACACCTTAGCAACATGAGAAGGGACAATATCATTCCTAGGTTGGGATGAAAACCAAGTGGATCCCCCCATTTGGTGTGCTGTCTCGCTCTGGGGGGCCAGGATGATAGTGCACCCTTCTGTGAAGAAGGAAAATGACTTGAACAATTCTGTACTCTTTGTTCATTTCTGACAGATGAGGGCTGTAGATATATTCATGGACTTATCTAGGGACAAGCAGGGAATTTTCTAGGATCTCCATTGTGTCTAGGAAGGAAGGGCCTCAGGTTTTGCTGCAGAGAGATGCATCCTACAGTGCGGTTGCAGCAGCCCTGGCTTGCTCCAATGGCAGTGATTTCCCAGATCAGCAATATACCTGGACCCAGGAAATGTCACCTTATGCAGATGAAATAACTCTCAGGACATCTGTCCTGATGACCACGGAAGCCTATGCCAGTGCAAGCGACGGTGACACAATGCTGCTCATGTGGCTAGGAGTATGGAAGTGGCACTGGTGTGGATTAGAGGTGTTGGGTAGCACACGTGGTGGATGCTTTCTGCTCTGCCCACCACATGACTAAAGGCAATGCTGGATTCTGTCTAATTTAACTGGGGTCTGGGGGACTGTGGATTTTCTGGGATGCCAAAGCTCCCAGGGGGACATAGGTTGAGCTGGACTAGGTGAAAGGGAGTGAAGGAAACCTCCAGAAAAAAGGAAGTCTTGATTCTCTTTAAAAGTTCCTTTAACGCTTAAATTTTAATCAAAATGGGAACTAAATGGAAAAAGTGATTCTAGATCTCAGTTTCCTGAATAGCTAGCATTACAGGTGTGACACTAGTACCCAGCTCACTCTTTTGTATCTATTGAGTTTATTAGGTTCTAGACACTGTAGCAAGGAAAAAAAGAAAAGCTTTGTTTTGAAGGTCTATGCCTTTGTGTGTGGGGTTGGGGGAGGGTAGGGAATGTATACACATAAATATGTTTAAATATATGATGGAAAAAATATATTGAGTGATGTGCTAGGGAGGAATGTTAGCAATTTGCAGTGATGTATGAGTTCAGAAAAGCCTCATGTGGTAAATGACTTAGAAGAGATCAAGGCAACTCATCCAGGCCCCAGAATCAGGTAGAGTCGTGAGCTCGAAGTATGAGCACCTACACCGGGTCCCCTCCCATTTCTGGAGTTCCCTCCATACAACTGGCCCCTCCCTCTCTCTGCCCAGACCCACCTGGACTCCCATCTACCTCACTTCCTTTTCCCTCAGATCCTCCTGCTACCAGGATAGTGATGGAGGTCATGTGCTCCCTCTTGGGGGAAATATGGCTTCTCTAATAAACCTTGTAATAATCTTTCTCCTTTGCCTTCCTGCTTCTGCATGGTCCCCTTGCATCGATTTTTGTCTAATCCTCTTACATTGGTCGCCCCTGTGGGTATAGGCTCCCCAGTGGGTTTGATCCTCCCTCCACTTCGGAAGGAGGTTCAACCAGCTTCCCTGGGACCTTTCCTGAGATCCTATACGCCAGTCACCAGAGGACCACCAAGGTAACTTTCTCCTGACTGAGCGCTCTACCAGCCCATCCAACACTGCTAATTAAGTCCCATTCCAGGCTAAGTGACCAGTTTATCTGAGGTCTGGGTTTCTGATTCTGATATCTCAGTGTAAGGCCACCTGGGCCTCTGTGACTTACTGAGCCCCCCTTCCCCTCATCAGAGCCAAACCTTGGCCAAGTGCCAGGGGCCTACCTTGGCCCAATGACCCATCCTCCATGGCCCAAGGAATACAAATGGACAAACATGAAGACATTCTCCACTGTCAGGGCCACCACCCCCTTTAGGAGCCAACCTGTACTGTGGAGAACACTCTAATATAGGCCCATGGCATCAGGTCCCTTACCATGGGAAGGACACTAAATTTCTTTACATTAAGGCCACCTGGGCCTTGGAGGGCTGCTGAGCCCCTGCAATCAAATTTTGCCCCAAATTTAAAACTCCACTTCTGTGAGTGCTTGGGCAGATAGCTCTGGCTCTCCCTCTCTCCCTCTCTCCCTCTCTTCCTCTCTCCCTCTCCCTCTTCCTCTTTCCCTCTCCCTCTTTCCCTCTCCCTTGTAACTGAAGGTAAAAGTATGGATGAGTTTAAGTTTAAACTCCTCCTCTGTGTTCTGCCTTTGCAGTTTCCCCTCCCCTGCAGTCTCCCCTGTGAGGCGCTCCCCTCTTTTGTGGCCTCCCCCACAAGGCACCCTCACTTCTGCGGCCTCCCAGTGAGGTACACCCCTTTTTGCAGCCTTTTCTGTGAGGCCCCCTCCCCTGAAGGACTTCATCTGTGAGGTCCTCACTGCTCTGCGGGACCCCTCCTCTGCCTTTGTAGTGGGGGTGGAAGCTGAAGCTCCAGTTTTGCCAGAAACAATGCATAAAGCATAAAGTGACTCCATTTAGGGTATCATCTCTTACTCTTTTCCATGGTTTTCCATGGTCAGGACTGACTTTGTCCTGGCCATTGTCTCAACATCCATTGCTGGGATAGCTTGTCCCGGTTGGCATTTACAGTTTGGACTCAAGGCCTGGGCACTGTCCCTGAGTCCTTCTGTTCCAGGCTAATGCTCTACTACTTAGAGTCACAATGCCACTTTCAGCCTTTGGCTGGATAGTCCTGGTTCTGTGCTGATTAGTAGGGAGATGGAGTTTTAGAAGGATTTTTTTTTTTTGTGCCCAGGATGGCTTTGAACTTTCTTACAAAAGCTCTTTTTATTTCCAGTTAAAGCAACAAGGAGATCAATGAGATGGAGCTTACCTATAACTTGTTCACAATTGACTAACAATTACTTGTCAGAGATTTTTAAAAGAAAGCCCAGTAGATGCTTTTAACCTGAGACTGATTGGCACTCTAAGTACGGCCCACTGCCTCTGGGTAGCCTGTTTAAAGTGGCTTATAGACAACATTTAACCTATAACAAATGTACAGGCCTTTTCTTGGGCTACAGCAGCATAGCCTGTTTAACACCCTGGTTTATAAAAGCATTTTCTGTCTGGCAGAGGAATGCCTACTTATGTAGGCCTTTAGACAGATCTCAATAGGAACATAATCTCAGCTCTACAAGCTTTTCAACAGATGAATTTAACCAGCTCAAAAGTTACTGCCAATTAGGACTTTGAGCAGATACAGGGGTTTGGAGATTTACATTCTACAATCTTAGCTTTTACTACCCACTATCACAGATCTCTGGAAAGTTTTGCCCAGTTAGACCAACATGGGTGATAGGCATGTTTACAAACTTATCTTTCCATGACCTTCTGGCTTGATCAATTTTTTGGAGGACCAAGCTCAAGTAACTCAGGACCTGATACCACTTTTGTCATCCAAACATTTGTTTGCAATTGCCTCTGGATATTTTAACAATATCAGGGTCCCTGGAGTGCCTTTCTTATGTTGGGATAAATACATCTTTGGCATTTTCCTTGGTCAGTCGCTGGACTTGAACTCAGGGTTTGAGTGCTGTCCCTCAGCTCTCCAGCTCAGGACTAGCACTTGGCCACTTTAAACTCCAAAACAACTCAGCTTTGAGCACTCTGTTGGCAGATTAGAGATGACAATCTCACAGGGACTTTAGTCTGCCTGTGCCTGGACTGGCTTCGAACTGCAGATCAGTGAGTTTTTTTGTTTTTTTTTTTTTACAAACAGTCACTTTTACTCCAACTAAAAGCAACAAAGATGGTCATTGGAAGTAGTTTTATAAGCATGGTTTTACTTATTAAATTACATTTGACAAACTTGTCCTATCTTTTACTGTGGGCCTTCCGGCAACTGTTACAAAAAATTTTAGGGGCAAACTAGAATAATCCTATTTTTTTTTTTTACTTTGAAATAAACCTTTAGGAAAATTTTATCTTTTAAACTTGTCTGGGAGGCCAGCCACTCTCCACAACTTCTCAAATTTTTACAAGGGGGATGTCATTTTAAATCCATTTTGTAAAGTTATTTTAATTTGCATTTAAATGCATCATTGAAACACTGGGCTGTATATTCTTTGCCTGTAGGCTGTCCTGTGGGCAGTGAATAGAAAGAGTGGCCATTTTTTTTTCTGCAGTCTGAGTTACCTTTAGGAATTTACCTCCAATTGTAAAATAGTATAGAAATCAATTTCTATCCTTTGCTCATACACCCCGTATGGTCTAACTTCTGGTGATGAACATTTACAGAACCAAATATCTAATGTGGCTTGTGTTTTACCCTTAATTAACAGGCTTTTGGTCATGTGAGATGCAAGGCCAGAGTCTGAGAGAGACTGTGGCATCTCCCAGCATGTATAGACTGTTGCACCTCCTGTTGGTAACCTGCAATATTTCTACATATACTGGTTAGAGACCTGGTTTACACTGGCTTTTGCAGGCTGGTGCCACTGGTTTAGGCAGCTGTGCCTGAGCATAGTTACTCTGGTCCCTTGATCTTAATTGAAGTTGATCAGCACACAGGGGAGAAAACAGAGAATGAAACCCTTAGCTTTAGTTTACTAGCCATGGTCAGTGTACAATAGTTAACTCTTAGCATAGATGGACATAGGAATGACATAATTCACAGCCAACTTAGTTACCAATTTCATTTACTTTGTAAAGGACATTGTCTTTTTTAAGTCCTTTTCCAAGGTCTTTTAAAACTGCCTGTTTTTTCTTTGGCTTAGTCAGGTCACAAAGTTTTAAAGCAATTTAGATTAATTCACAGCTTCCATTGACAAAGATTTTTAGTAGGCAGAGTAACCTTGAAACCATAATCACTTACATATAGTCGAATAAGACACAGACAGACATGTTTGTGCACAGATTATAGAGCGTGCTTAGATTTTAAAATAGACTTTTAAAGTTTTGAAATTTTAGTGGAGCTACTTTTCTAATTATGATGGAACCATGTGGTCAGTTTAAAATACAAAACTTTGCCAACAAGAAACCTAGTGAACAGGAGGCAATAGGAACATACACTTGGCCTAGCATAATGGCACCACAGGACAGGGGAGGGGGAAAGGGTAGTACCAAGCTGAAGTACCAAGAGGCCAATTTGGCACATCCACCACTTGCTCAATGCTAGAGAGAAGATTAATACACTTTTGGTAATATCCAAACTTGTTGGCCTTTATTTCGGGGAGTTTAGACTTAAACTCACCCATTTTCTATCTAATGAGTAGAAACAAGCAATTACTGGTTACATTCTTCCAGGGCTTAACCAAAGCGTTTAGCATATGAAATACTTGTGAAAGAGGTTACAAGCAGGTAATTTTGGCAAGAGGCAGAGTTTAAGGGGAGGGGGAGAGAGAGAGAGAGAGCTACTTGCTCAAGCACTCTCAGAAGTGGAGTTTTAAATGTGGGGCCAAATTTAACTGATGGGGACTCAACAGCCCTCCAAGTCCAGGTGGCCTTAATGTAAAGAAATTTAGTGTCCTTCCCATGGTAAGTGATCTGAAGCCATGTGCCTAGAGTAGAGTGTCCTCTGCAGTGCAGGTTGGCTCCTAAATAGGTGGTGGCCCCACCAGTGGAGACTGTCCTTATGTTGGTCCAAGGTGGGTCCTTGGGCCATGGTAGGCCCCTAGTGGCTAATTCCAGCACTTGGCCAAGTTTTTGGTCAGATGGTGAGGGTGGGGCTCAGTTAGCCCAGAAAGGCTCAGGTGGCCTTACCACTGATATTGGAATCAGAAACCCCGACCTCGGACAAACTTGTCACTTACCCTGGAGTGGGAATTAATTAGTGGGGCTGGATGGGCTGGTAGAGCACTCAGTCAGGAGAAAGTTACCTTGATGGTCCTCTGGTGACTGGAGTGAAGGATCTCAGAATAGGTCCCAGGGCAGCTGTTTGAACTCCCTTCTGAAGTGCAGGGGGAGCAAATGCACTGGGGAACCTATCCCAGTATGGAGCCACCAGTGAAAGAGGATCAGACACATCCATCCTATGGGACCATGCAGAGGCAGGCAGGCAAAGGAGAAAGATTATTACAAGGTTTATTAGAGGAGCCATATTTCCCCCAAGAGGGAGCACATGACCTCCATCATCATCCTGGTAGCAAAAGTATCTGAGAGAAAAGGAAGTGAGGTAGATGGGAGTTCAGGTGGGTCTGGGTGGAGAGAGGGAGAGGCCAGTTGTATGGAGGGAACTCCAGAAATGAGAGGGGGCCCAGATGAGGGTGGAGCTGAGGACCAAAGGTGAGCGATCTACAAACTGCAGTTCAAAGCCAGTCCAGGCAGAGAAAGATTATCATCTCTAACTAGCCAGCAGAGTGCCAAAAAAGCGGGCAGGGCAGAGTTGCTTTGGAGTCCGAAGTGGCAAAGTGCAATCCTTGCACTGGAGAGCTGAAAAACAGCACTCAGGCACTAAGTTCAAGTCCAGTGACCAAGGGAAATGTCAAGGTTGCGTTTACCCTAACATAGAAAGAGGCACTCCTGGGACTTTGGCAATAATGTTTGGCTCTTCTAAAATTGATCAGAGCTGGAGGTCATGGCAAGCTACTTTATAAGCATACATAACTGGGCAAGAACTTGTCAACCATTTGTAATAGTTGGCTGTAAAAGGCTGAGGTTGTGAAATGTGGGGAATAGCTTAAATCCAAACTGCTCTGTATGTGCTTAAAACCCTAATTGGCAGAAAATTCTGGGCTGACACTAACCAAATAAATTTGTTTAAGAATAAAATATGAAATTGTTAGGACCAGATCAAAAGTAAACAGATAGGGTATTAATTAGAACAATGAAGGAGAAAATTCAAATTTAACTGAGACAAATAAGTCCCAGGTAAGCAGAGAAACATTGGTATAAACACCAAAATAAAACAAAATTGTGGTCTGATAATTACTAAAAAGATCATTTATATCAGGATTTAGACCAAATGTTAAATTTTCAAAGATAAGGGCTTAAGTAGAGAGTTACGCACCAGGAGCTACACTAAACATCTGTATTCCAAAGGATGGCCTGCCTGTCCCACCTAGGCTATTTGAGGAGCTAAACAATGCTTTTGCCCATTTGGGGAGGTAATGTTTTCGTAGGATTTCAAGGTAAGACTTGTCCCACCTCCAGGCCTGGAAGCTGGGTGCAATGCCCCCATCTCCAGCCTAGATACCAGGATGTCTACAGGCAGTTGTGTGGACTCAACCACCCTATTTGCCTTGATGCAATTTGTAATCACTAACTGTTAGTTCTGCTTTTATAAATTGTTTGTCAATTACAAAACTGCCACTGAACACCTACAAGTGGAACTTCTTATGGATCTTACCTTTAAACATCCTAGACTATTTAAATCTTTTACAAACCAAAGTACTAAACAGGCTATGCTGCTAAAGCCCCCCCCCCCAAAGGGTCCATACAGTTATGAAAAGTTAAAAAGTTATGCCTAAACTCTAGTTTGGAATAAAATGTAATTAGTAAAAAGTTGTCACCTTGACAAACTACCCCACACCATATTCTAAAAGCCAGTGTACAATCAGAAAAATATTAGGGGAGTTTACTAAAGTTAGTCCCTAGGTAAAACTTCTTTAATGAACCTGTGTAGACTAATGCCAACTGTTTACACACCCATAAAACATTTAAGCTTCAATTATTAAAAAAACAAAAAAGGGGAATCCCCAAGGGAAACTTTTGCCTTAACCTTATTTACTCTAAATGTTTAAAATTTCACTCAAAGTGATCCTTTCACTAAAGCTGAAAAGCATTTTATCCCTCTAGCACCACCTCACTATCTATTCCCATATGGTTTAAAAAATTTAATCAATGAAGACTAAGACTAATGCCCCATAAGGGAAAACAGTGTTTCTATCATTCCAGATGGATCCACTGGCAACATCTGGGTCCCTTTTTGACTCATTCGACCTCCAGAGAAGCAAAAACAACACAACACAATCCTGAGGAAGATCTAGTACGCAGCTTTGCAGACCTAAGCTTGAAGTCCCGAGGAAGCCATCATCCTTATCTTAAGAAAACCAGCTTGACCCCACCAACATGGGGTCAGAATAAGGTGTTGACACAAGACCGAAGCCACCCTGGTCAGTACAAAAACCCCTAGAATACCTGAATATCTGTTTTGGCCATGATTGCACTGCTTGTGAATACTTCTGCAGTGAGTAGTGAACATGCATATTGGGCCTATGTCCCTCACCGACCATTGTTAAAATTAGTGGATTAGCTAGACCAAGGTCCGGTGGTGTATACAAATGACAGCACGTATTTTCCTCCACCATGGGATCATGCAGACCCTACTCATCCAGGTGAGGAAGGAATACCTTATATTATTTCCTTAGGATTTGAGTCTTTACCACTGTGTTTAGGGACATCACCTTGCTTACCAACCAGAAGACAGGTATGGGCATACATCTTGCCTGATGATAAAATCAACAATCATATGGGGCTATTCAGCACAATTTCCTTAAATTTTATTGGTAAGGATCATTCTTATACAAATAAGACTGGGCGACCACCTAACCTAGTATGCCAGGACATTAATTATTGAATTTTGTTTATGTTTCTATTCAGTGGTCTCAGTGTCAAAACCCTAGAGGAAAGATTATACAGCATAATGATAACATCTCATTTATAGATTGAGGTCCTCATGGATGTTTCATTGCCAATTATTCTGAAAAGCATGTTGGTGATTGGTATACTAATAATTCTTCTGATGGTGACGTCTATACAATGGAGTTATAAATCATGTAGAACCCATTGGCTTGCTCACCTGACATGATGGAGGCCTTGTGCCTCGTAGGCCACATATGAATTTCAGGGGACACTTAGGGCCTGAGCAGTGGCATTTATAAAACTTGCCACCCAATTTTATACAACCCAGAATTGGATTGGTCACTTTACTAGGGCCCATGAGGCAAATTATACATTTTACAGGAACCATTCTTCTACTGTACAGGGTTGTATTAAACTTTCCTATGTACTAGCCCACAGGGACAGTGTCAATCAATGAGAACCCACGCAGCCTGGACTCTTTACATGCTTAAATCATACTATTTCTTTTAATATGCCTTCTCAGTCTCTCCTGATATTAAGATTTCGCTTAGGGGTCTGGGTGCCTGTTAACCTCACCCGACCTTGGCAGGAGAGCCCCACTGTTGGTTTGTTGACAGGAGTCTTCCAGCAACTGCTGAAGAGAACTAGGAGATTCCTGAGTCTGAGTATAGCTGTGATCCTTGAAATGACTGCTATCATCATGACTGCTGCAACTGCCGGAGTGGCCCTGCATTCCTCCATCCAAACCAAGGACTTTGTAGAGAAGTGGCTGGACTGTCACCAGCTATGGACTCATCAGCACAATATTAAACAGGACATTGATTCCCGTCTGAACACCCTGCAACACACGGTGCAGTGGATGGGAGACCAGATAATTGATCTGCAGAAACAGCTAACCTTCAAGTGTGATTAGAGCTCAATAAACTGTGCATCACTCCTACTTGATTCAACACTTCTAACATTACTTGGCAGGGACTTCACTACCACCTGCCGGTCTTGCAAGGAAATTTGACTTGGGACATCCACTAGTTACAGCAGGAAGTCATTGAGACTTTCTTGGCACAACTCCCTGGGGTGGGATATGAAGGTCTGGCTGAGGAATTGCATCTGTGCTAAACCAATTGGACCCTCATACCTGGTGGCACAGTTTTACCCATAGTGTTTCTACAGGATTGATTGCATTATGTCTTGTCAAGATATTGCTGTCTACATTCCAAAATAGTTTCTGCAAATCCCTTCTGCAAAGGATCTCTTGCTTACGGTTGTACTTAAACAAACAAAAAAGGGGGGAGATGTCAGAGGCATCAACCGGCATAACCCCATCTGTTGCTGTTTCCACAGCGGGATCTGGGAACACGATGTGTGGTATAGGCAAGAAGGGACTACACCATGTGGGTATAGACAAAATTTATTGAAACATCACATGCTTATATACAGCACACAAGCAGGAGAAGTAAATCTTCAGTCAGGGGCAGAGAGTTAAACAGTTTTATGGGAGCACAGACAATGAGAGTTTAAACAGAAAAAGCTAATCCTTGTCAACAAATGTGGAGCAGTTCCACTAATCAAGGTTGTAAAAGTAGGTAAAGCACAGGTGATTACACATTGGGGGGGGGGGTCTCCACGCATTGTTCTACGTGGTTAAGTAGATGAAGCAGGAATGGTACTTTGAGCAAACCATTACCTGAGTCTTGCACCGGGGCAGAACCTTTGCCCAGCATGGAGGAAAGGGTGTCCCTTCCTCCCTGAGAAGAATTGGAAGTGGTCCTGTGGCTCAGGTGGTAGGGCACTTGCTTTCAGCTGAAGAGCTGAGGGACAGCGTCCAGGCCCAGAGTTCAAGCCCCACAACCAACACAAATAAATAAATTGGAAGGAAGGGATGCATGCCTGTATGCACCCTCAGGGCACAAAGGTGCTCAGATGGGGTTTTGCAGGCCTATGCCTCCAACACCCATATGAACCCCTCTCCTTCTGCTCCCACTCCAACTCCCAGATCTTAGGCAGATTGGGTGGAAGGGGGCTGTGTCAGTCCTGGAGTTTTTCTCCGCCTCTGGCTGTGCCTGAGCAGCTGCAGGAGCCCTGGCCCATGCTGCACGAGGCAGCAACAACTGCTGCAGTCGCTGCTGCAAGTTTGGCCATTTGGCTCCACTCCTGCCTGGTTGCCCTGACACTGGAGGAGTCTCGCTGGCTCCTTTGCTGTTTCACACTGCACCTCCAGCCTAGGGATGAGCCCAGGAAGCTCGGCGCTGGAGCCTTTGAGGCCTGAGGTCAGCCGCTGGAGGGATTTGGAGGGGCTTCCCAGTCTGCAGGGTCTGGCCTGAGGAGCCTGTGCCCCAGCCATGGCTGCTTGCTGCTTCTCACTGCCGCTCAGAAGAAGCGGCGGCGGCGCTGGCCTGTAGCTGGCTTGCTTGCTCCCTCCGAGGCTCTTATAGTTGTGTTACTGGCAGAACAATATCCCAACTGCTCTAGTACTATTTTATTGTATTTTAAAAATAAAAGACTTCATGGGCCCCATAAGTGCTTTATAAAATAGGACTGGCAGCCGCTATTTAAATAAATGTGAGAATTCAGGAGTTTTTCTTTTATCTTCCTAAGTGATTTTTTTTTGTCTGTCTTGGGACTTGAACTCTGGGCCTGGGTACTACTGTCCCTTAGCTCTTCAGCTAAAGGCTAGCACTCTACCACTTGAGCCACAGGACCACTTAGGTTTTCTGGTGGTTTATTGGAGATAAGAGTCTCATGGTCTTTTCTGCACTGGTTGGCTTTGAATCTCGATCCTCAGATCTCAGGTTCCTGAGTGGCTAGGATTACAGGCAGGAGCCACTTGTGCCCAGCTCTAAGTGATCATTTTAAAGGCTAAGCATAATAGATCACTCCTGTAGTACCATCTACTTGGGAGGCATAGATTGAGAGGACTGCAATCCAAGACCAACCCAGGCAAAAATTGAGATCTGATCACAATCATCAAGGTGGGCTGATTCCAATAATCTCAGCTAGATGGGAGGCTGGTCCTGGGATGGGAAGAAAACAGGATGCCCTAACTTAAAAACTAAAGTACAAAAAGGCCGTGGTGTGGATTAAGAGTTAAACACCTGCCTAAGCATGAAATCCTTTGTATAAACCCTAGTACTGAGAAAAGGAGGGAGGGAGGAAAGCAGGAAGGGATATAGGGGAGGGAGAGAGATGTTATTTCATTAATTTTACATTTTTCCTAACACCATTCATTTTGAGTTTCTTTTTTTTTATTCGAAAGTTTTTTATTTGCTTTCAAGCGATTGTTTATGACACATTCATAAGCATTTTGAGTTTCTTTTGCTCAAGACTAGCACTCTGCCACTCAAGCCTCAGTACCACTTCCAGCCTTTTCTCTTTATGTGGTACTGAGGAACCAAACCCAGGACTTCAGGTATGTGCTAGGCCAGCACTCTATTACTAAGCCACATTCCCAGTCCTTCTTTTATTTTGTAAGATGAGGTTTGGTTTTGTGTTCTTCTCTTGGCATGGAACTTAGGCTAGTCTCAACCTAACTTCTGACTCAGCCTCCTAAATTCAGAGATTGCAAACATAGACCACCATACTCAGCTCAGGATTCCTTTGAGAGAATCATCTTTTCAGAGACAGAGTTATTCTGTCTTCCTTGGATTGGATGGCCTTTTGCTTTTGGCATTGTGTTAATCCCATTTCTTGTCCTGATATATTTCTCCTTCTAGATCAATAGAAAATTTTCAGCTTCCCAACTTGAAGCCTATTTGTGTCATCGAATAATATCACAAAACTTGTGAATATCATTACCTGGCATCATGGGCATGCCAGCCAGCTAAAACTCAGCTATCAGATGGGCTTGGGCTTCAACAATGCAGGCATTTCTCTGCATAATCTGAAAACTGTCATAGATAATGTTGGTTTATTCCATCCTGTTTTCAGCTGCTTGCCATTCTGAGCTTTGTATGTTTTTGCTTTCTTTTATTTATTTATTTATTTTTTGAGTCATAGGCCTTGATCTCTGGGCTTGGCTTGGGTGATGTCCCTGAGCTTTTCAACTCAAGGCTAGCACTCTATGACTTGAGCCACAGAGCCACTTCTGGTTTTCTGGTGGTTTATTGGAGATAGGCGTCTCACGGACTTTCCTCCCTGGGCTGGCTTTGAACCACGATCCTCAGATCTCAGACTTCTAAGTAGCTAGGATTACAGGTGTGAGCCACCTGTACCCGGCCCTGACTGAATCTTGAAAAGAGAAGACAGGAATAGGTCAAGAGACACACAGTATCAAAATGGGGATGGGAGGGATCGAGAGTCCTGACTGAGCAGTGGATCCATATAAAGTCTGATCAGACTTACTCCAAACATGAAGGAACATCTTCAGTCTGGATGTGGGATGCCTATAAACATTGTCAGGGACATGAAAGGAGCAGGGTTGGGATGAAGGTTTTAGGGAGCACTGTGGGATGAAGTGTCATTAAAAACTCAGCTCTGGGGCTGGGAAGTTGGCTCAGTGGTAGAGCGCTTGCCTTGCATGCCTGAGGCCCTGGGTTCGATTCTTCAGCACCACATAAGCAAAATGGAAAGCCGGAAGTGGCGCTATGGCTCAAGTGGTAGAGCACTAGCCTTGAGCTGAAGAGCTGAGGGACAGGGCACAGGCCCAGAGTTCAGGCCCCACAACCGGACCCTCCCCCCCAAAATAAAACTCTCAGTTCTGACAGCACAGATCAAGTGTATGTCGTGGGAGTCCCCTGTTGTGCTGTGGCAATGCTCTTCCTGTGTATGTCTGCCTAGAGGGGGAGGTGTTTGCTCCTCATTTGTCATTAATTCTAGAGGACAGAGGAGCCCCATGAGTCCAGTAAACAGATGCTTTCTGGCAGCTTCTCACAGTGTTTCCTCCAGGCAGCACCAGCCTCTTTACTTGCTCTGATGAGGCAGCTGCATATGGGTCTGCAGGAATTTCTTGTCAAGAAATTAGAGAGTCATTCATTCATTACTCTAGAACAAAGAGTGGCAATGCCTAACTATAGGTTGCTTTGTTATTCCAATGTGTGTGCTACTGGCACTGGCTTGTCTCTTCAGTCTGCACAGGCTCAAGACAATACTATAGTCAGCTCGGACACACCAGCTTACACCCAGTCACTACTCAGAATGTGATGCCAAAGCTACTCCTGGTAATAGATGACAAGGCTGTTTAAATCAGAATAAGATCACAGCAGAATGCACTACGATATCTTTTTGCTCCTCTGATTTAACAGCTTCTAAGCTAGTGTTTCCTGGCTTCCTATCCTTGTGGCCTAGTATGAGAGCCATCTAGGTTGTTGCAATGCATCAGCCAGGAGAAGGGTGTCTATAGTCAGAGTATGACACAAAACATAGCATCTGTGGTGAGGTTAGACTTGGTGTTGGATTATAATTAAGCTCTTGCTGCAAAGCTGGGAACCATGGAAATGGACTGCCATTGTGAAATGGACATGGGATAATTTAGGAGACAACAAGGATCTGAGTAGCTCTCACCTGTAATCCTAGCTACTCAGGATGCTGTGATCTGAGTACTGAGGTTCAGAGACAACCTAGGCACAAATATCAGATAGTTTCTTTCTTCCAATTAACTAGCAAAAACTGGAACTAGAGCTGTGGCTGAAGTACTAGCCATAAGAAAAAGAGCTAAGGGTCAGCACTGAGCACATGCTAGCATGAAAAAAATGAGAAAGACATAAGAAGGGAAATTACAAGGGAAATTACAACAAACTTACTGTGAACAATTAGACCTCTAATTATCTTTCTTTTTATTAGCAAGTATTGGTTGTACAAGAAGGAGGTTGTGACGTTCCCATACATGGATACAATGTATCACAGTCATACCCCCTCCATCACCTACCCAGTCTTATTTCCAGTTAACACTAAAAAGCCAGAAGCAGTGAGGTAGCTCAAGTGGAAGAGTCCCAGCCTTGAGCAAAAATCTGAAGTGACATTACCAGGTCCTGAGTTGAAGCCCTAGTACAAGGACCACCACACCCAACAAAAATAAAACATTCCATGGGAATGAATGTAGATCTTGTAACATACAACTACAGAAAATAGTAATGTCTGGCATTGAGCTCCCTTAAATTATAAATAACATGAGGAAACAAAGGTCCAAAGTCTTTTTGAATAGCATTTTATTTTCTGAGGATAACAGAATAACAAGACATTGTTATTGTCTGTTCTGTCACATGGTGTTAGATATAAGTATGGGATACTCTGCAGGAAGAACCTCTGTGCAACTTCTGAGGAAACAGAAGTTGGCTGTTCTTTTAAGGGTGAAGGAAATACTTTGTATCTTTTGATGGCTGTGAATCTATGGGAAATCATCAACCAATTAAAAAACTAGATATAGTTATAGAATTATATCATCTTATAATAAGAAAGGTCATTAAAGGCACTTTAAAACTAAACAAAGAGGGGCTGGGAAGGTGTCTGAATGGTAGAGTGCTTGCCTCACATGCATGAGGCCCTGGGTTCAATTCCTCAGAACCACATAAGCAGAAAAACAGAAAGTGGTACTGTGGCTCAAGTGGTAGAGCACTAGCCTTGAGCTGAAAAGCTGAGGGACAGCTCCCAGGCCCTTTGTTCAGACCCCATGGCCAACAAAATACATACATACATACATACTTACATAAACTAAGAATAAGAACTTTAAGAGAGTAAACTAATAGAAATGGAATATAACTTAAATAGCAATCTACAAATTTATACTGTTAAATTCATTGAGTATTTAAACAAATGGGGAAATTCAATTCTTTCCCATAATAGATTGTTAACTGAAGAATATAATTTGAGTGAGGGAATTTTGTGTATCATCTAATAGAAATGCCATGTAAGCCAGAACACATAAGGCTCCCACAGGACATAGTGCTGTCTGAAAATGAACTCATGGAAAAATGGTACAAAACCTCGTTCAGAAGTCATACTAAACTTTTTCTGTGTATATGCTGATCCTGGGGTTAGAACTGAGGGCTTGGGTGCTGTCTTTGAGCTAATTTTGCTCAGGACTAGTGCTGTGCCACTTGAGTCACAGCACCACTTCCAGGAGTGTTTTAGTAGTTTTTTGGAGATGAGTCTCATGGACTTTCTTTCATGGGCTGGCTTCAAACATTGGTCCTCAGATCTCCACCTCCTGAGCAGCTAAGGCTATAGGCATGATCCAGCAGTGCTGGGCTCCAAACTGACAATTTTCTCTCAAGAAATATCACTTCACACTGAAATAGTGAATCCAAATAGCTCATAATGGAACAAGGAATAATATTTCCAGAGCAACCTATAGTGGATCTATTCGCATATACTGTGACAGATACCAAATGTTCCCAAATCAAATCTACCCTAACCATTTTTCTCTCATAGACCCTTCTTAAAGCAATTTCAGCAGGTTTTGTTAGTTTGTTTTGTGCTTATTCTAGGTCTTGAACTCGGGGCCTGAGTACCATATCTATGCTCCTTTTGCTTAATCTTAGCATGCTACCACATGAGCTACAACCCATTTCCTTTCTTTTGGTAGTTTTTTGGAGATAAGACTCACTGATTTTTCCTGCTTACAACCTTCTGAATAGATAGGATTAAAGTTGTGAGCCACTTTCCCCCACCTTCATTGTTTACTTTTTTAGGAGCACATAAAGTACTTCCACCACATTTGTCCATTTGCCCTTCCCCTCACAATTCTACCCCCACCAAAAACCTTATAATAGCTTTCTTAATCCCTTGATTAAAGTAAACTAAGCAAAGAGACAATTAAAAATGATATGCTATGTCTTAGGTTGCCTTGATCTTAGCAGAGTATCACTTCAAGTTAAAAACTGATTAACAAAAATTAAAGAAAAATACCGAGGAGACTCAAAATTGAACAAAGTAAATCCTAATCTTCAAGTTTCAGGTCTCCAAGTAAAAGGAAAGCAGAAACTGTTGTTGGGAGTTCCAGGTAACCAGTGAGGCTTGATAGTCAAATGTGATGTGTGATCCTGAAGTCTGAGGGGAGGATGAGCAGTACTAATGTATAAGTGTTTAAAATCCCTCACTTCAATGGTTATGCTAGGGTGAAGTTGAGAATATCCTTGTTCAAGGTTTTGGGTATCATCATATTTATGACTTCATGAAATCCCATAACATCATGATGCCTCTTCCTGAAAATTCATTGAGTAATCCTAGCTACTCAGAAGGCTGAGATCTGAGCATCATGGTTCAGTTATCTCCAATTAATCACCAAAAAGATGGAAGTGGAGCTGCAGCTCAAGTGGAAAATCACTAACCTTGAGGGGGAAAAAAAGCAAACAAGAACAGATTCTAAGCCCTGAGTTCAAGCCCTAGGAGTGGGGGTGGGGGGAGTTTGATTGAGAAGGAAGACAAAAGACAGTCAAAGCCAAGAGTAAAGTAGCTCCTAAGAGTTCAGAGATTACAACCTAGAATGCCTTTAACCAAGGATGCTTGTCTTAGTTGGGTTTTTCTTATTGTGATTTTTTTTTTTTGGGTCCAGTCGTGGGGCCTGAACTCTGGGCCTGAGCGCTGTCCCTCAGCTCTTCAGCTCAAGGCTAGTGCTCTACCACTTGAGCCACAGCGCCACTTCCGGGTTTTTTTCTTTTTGCTTATGTGGTGCTGAGGAATCGAACCCAGGGCCTCATGCAAGCAAGGCAAGTGCTCTACCACTGAGCCAACTTCCTAGCCCCTTATTGTGATTTTTTTTATAGGCAAACAGCATTGAATTGGAGAAAAAAATAGCTTTCTCAACCTAAACAAAATGTCAAAATGAAGAAAAAGCCTATCTTGCGCAAGCCTATAAGGCAGGAGTTACTTGAGGGGAATGAAGAAAGCCTAAAGAAGAGCTCAGCATCCCAGAGAATGGTGTGTCAGACCAGGAAGGCAAAGAGGAGGACCAGGAGCCAGAATCATCATGTGACCTCAATTCTGTGGATATGTGCAAAGTCATGTGTTCACTCACTAACTCTTAGGATTTTGTCATGGCTAGGACACTAAACTTGCTCCTTACTCAAATTTTCCCTTTCATCTGCTTGATCTCAAAACTTCTTAACTTGGGCGGCATTTTTTGTGCTTTTGAAAATTTTATTATTTCTCAAAAACAGCCTTTGAAGTGTTAAAAGGACATCTGGGTGAATAAAGTGGAAATATTCGAGTTTTGTTAAAAAAAAAAAATGAAGACCATGGGAAGAGGTGTAATAAGAATAGTCTCTTCCGTGGGAAAAGTCTTAGCAGTTTTACCTTCAGCTCCATCTGTAAGAAACCATTAACATTCTCTATTAGTAGTTATTATTTGTATAATTAAATTTGCAATTGGCACTTGATGATCCAAATATTAAGTACCATGTCCCCTGAGCAAAGTTTAGGTTGTCTGATATAAAGTTGAAGAGCCTACAAGTTTAAATTTTTCTTTAATATAATAAGTAACAGACTATTTTTCAAAATCTACTTGGTTTGGCAAACTTGAATTGCTAGGCCTGGTAATACTTTTCATTGTAGGAACAACTAGTTTTTCTACATAGCTCTTACCCTATACCCTGATGCCCTACTCTGCTTTGTTAGCCTTGTCCAATACTTTGGGATGTAGTCCTTTGGTTTATTTTTATCATTCTAAAGCTAGTCTCTATCATCATAGATATGTCAGAATTGGCATGTTGGTCTAAATATCTGGGAATAAATCTATTTCTTCCACTGTTCTCCCCATAGACATCTTTAGGTAGAAAAATGTTGTTTCCTGCTCTTTGCCTTAGCACCATCTTCCTAGAAAAAACAGCACCATGAGAGCCAAGTAGAGGAAGTGAATGCGCAGGCTGAAGGGCAAAAGAAGAAAGATGAGGCAGAGGTCTAAGTAAACCAGTCTGTGCACCCATCGAGGCCAGAGGAGCAGGAGGAATAAGGAATGCCATAGGCTGGGACACTGAGATGCTGGACTGCATGCCGCTGTGATTTCCCAGTGGATCCAGAACTTTCATTGCCAAGATCATCTCTGAAAGACACACCTTGCTCATAACCAAGCATCCCCTGATGGTCCTGTGCCCCAGACCTGTGACATTCTGGACTAGTTCTGTTCATAGTTGTGGCCAAGTGTGACACATGTACAATAAACCATCTCTTTTGCTGTTGCAAGAAAAAAAAGGAAAGAAAAATGTTGTTTCCTTATTGAAAATTCACCCATTTCAAATATTTTGTGGAAGTTTCTTTTTTGTTTATTGTTTTTTGTTTTTTGGATTTTGTTTTTTGTTTTGTCAGTCATGGGACTTTAATTCTGGGCCTAAGCACCGTCCCTCGTTCTTCAGCTCAAGGCTAGCACTCTACTACTTGAGCCACAGTGCCACTTCTGGTTTTCTGAGTAGTTTATTGAGATAAGAGTCTCAGGGACTTTCCTGCCTGGGCTGGCTTTGAACCATAATCCTCAGATCTCAACCTCTTGAGTAGCTAGGATTGCAGGCTTGAGCCACCGGTATCTGACTGGAAGATTTTTATATGTGGATTTATGGAGGGGTGTATTTGTTTTCTACTCTTCAAACCATTATTTAATGACCATTATTTTGGTATTGAGCAATTTTATTATTTCAATTTGGGGCATTGCTTTATTTTGTTTTGTTTTTGCCCATAATGGTATTTGAAATCAGGGGCTCATACTCACCTTACTTGAACCACTGCTCAAGTCCAGCTCTTTGCTTGTTGAAGATGGAGTTGCAGACTTTTCTGCCTGGCCTGGCTTTGAATCACCATTCTCCAGATCTTAGCCTCCTAATTAAATTTTATGTGTTCAATAGTGTGGAATGTAAGCCAGGCATGGGAAGCTAACAACTATAATCCTAGCTACTCAGGAGACTGAGATGTGAAGTCAATCCCAAACATAAAAGTTTGTAAGTCTCTCAACTCTAACAAACTTCTCAGAAAAGGCTAGAAGTGGTGCCATGGCTCAGGTGGTAGAATGCTAGCTTTGAGCAGAAGAAGCTCAAGACAGCACCTAATCCCTGAGTTCAAGCCTCTGCCTGTTGGGGTGGGGGGCAGAAGATTGGGTTTCAAACAGTCAATTGGAAACTCTTCTTCCCAACATTTCATGACCAGTCTTCCCTCTCCTCATTCATAAAGGCCACAGTATTACAGGTTTTCTACCAGAGGCATAGAAACTGGTAATATTAAGTGCTTTTTGTTTTACATTCAATTCACTTTGGAACTTTAAAAAACTTCTATAACTTATAATAAAGATTTATACTACTGAAAATTAACTGATTTTTTGAAAAGCATAGAAAAAAAATCTTTGTCAAGGGTCCCAGTGGATACTAAGGAACATTATTGGGAAATTTTTACTTGGTTGCTTGTCTGTTGCATCATTTAAACACATGTGGAATTTGGGGTTTTTCAGCATTTTACCACCAAATCTTCAACAAACTACATTGCCTCATTGGATTTTGCTTCAAAAGTTATAAAATATTTTGACATGTTTTTGGTTTGGTCTTTTGGGGATTTTGGCTTTTGGAGTGCTAGAGGGCCAGTACATAGGCTTGAACGGAGGTCTGGTATCTTGCTTAGATTATTTTGCTCAATGCAGTCACTGTGTCATTTAAGTCACATTTCCACTTCTGGCTTTTTGCTACTTAATTGAAATAAGAATCTTGAGGATTTGTTTCCTTGGGTTGGCATCAAACTGTGATCTTCAGATCCCACCTTCATGAGCAGCTGAAATTACAAGTATGAGCCAAACCCTGGATATATTGTACTACCTATAAAACCAAAAGATGGACAAAATTCGGAAGCAAGTGTGTATGATATGTATTTTACATAATTATATAGACAAATATAACCATGTAAGTGTGTGTGTGTGTGTGTGTGTGTGTGTGTGTGTGTGTGTGTGTGTGTGTGTGTGATTTTAAATGTGTAGAGGGAAATGAAGATGTATTGAGGAAAGATTTCACCTAGGTTTTTTCACAGACTGGGCTACAATACAGTCATCATCCCATCCATCTGCATCCTTACCTAAGATATGCACATCCTGTGGTGGTATCATGGTTATTTTTTGTGTGTGAGCGCCACTACCGGGGCTTGGATTCAGGGCCTGGATGTTGTCCCTTAACTTTTGTTATTGTTGCAAGGCTGGTAGTCTGCCTTTTGAACCACAGCTCAGCTTTCTGTCTTTTGCTGGTTAATTGGAGGTAAGGGTCTTTTTGCATGGGTTGGCTTTGAACTGGGATCCTAAGATCTCAGCCTTCTGAGTAGCTAGGATTACAGGCCTGAGCCTCCAGTGTCTAGCTTTTCATTATTACTTTTACAACCTACATACTCATACACATCCCTTGCATCAAAAAATCTGACAGTTCAGGCTAACTGACAAGATGTGAGGAAAGATGGCTGAGTGGATAAGTTTCCAAATGGGCATCTAGCCATATTAATATCATTTTGGTAGGTAACTTATCCTTTAGTGAGCACATATTTCCTCTTTCACTCTTTCTTTAGAAGTCAGTGAAATGTTTTTGATATATCTTTCAAATATTATCTCCCAAACAGGATATAATATTTTAATATATTTGACAATATTTCAGATGGGGGGTCTTGGTTGTCTGAAGCTCTGTGGGAAGAAGGCATCCAGCTGGGCTGTGAGCACAGAGCTGATGTTTCCAATCTGCTGGTTGCAGAGAAAAAGGTTTTCTTCCTGGGCAGGCTTTGAATCCAGACCCTCTGCTTTCAGGCTTCTGAGGATTGCAAGCATATAGCACCACCAACTGGCTCATTTTAGAAGCCTTAGTTGCTTTTCATTCATCCCATTTTTCCTGCAAGGTTGATGTAGGCAGCCTGGTTGTACCTCATGATAAAGTGATTTTTATAATACTTTGCCTCTGCCATTTCTGAAACTTATTTCCTCAGTACTGGGTATATGAAGTTGATCTAAACCCAGTAGCATTTTCCTTCTGAGATGTTAGGTAGCTTATTTAAATCATTTATTCTTTGCTTTGGCAAACAATCAAGATGTTTCTGTAAAACCCAATTTCATGAGAGTATTATAGTTAGAAATTATCATATGCACACTTCAGTATAGTCTATGCTTTTTTATTGATTGATTGATTGATTGATTTAGGTCAGTCATGGGGCTTGAACTCTGGGCCTAAGCGCTTTCCTTAAGCTCTTCAGCTCAAGGCTAGTGCTCCACCTCTTGAGCTACAGCACCACTTCCAGTTTTCTGATGGTTTATTGGAGATAAGAGTTTCACGGAGTTACCTTCCCAGGCTGGTTTTAAACCATGATCCCCAGATCTCAGCCTCCTAAGTAGCTAGGATTACAGGCATGAGCCACGAGTGCCCGGCAGTCTCTGCTTTTATAAACTTATAAGATTGGGTGGAAGAATGGTGATTGTTGAATTAATTTAGTAACTATTCTATAGATTTTAATCCTTAAGGCTTATTAACTCAAAAAGGGATTAAATACATTCAGAATAGTGGAATGTGGCAAGTACTGATTTGATGTATGTGGACAAATCATCAGATTTCTTATGATTACTAAAAAGATTTCTTCAAATTTCCAGTGAGAGGCTGCTGTGCTAACTGGGAGGAGACAGTGGTGATGCTGGAGCTCTGAAAACTGGCTATGAAGCAGAATTTCAGAGGAGAGCATTTGCTAAGGATATAATTTCCAAGGCTCAGACCAAATATATTGAACTAGATTGCCCAATGATGAACAACGGGGCACATTTTGTTTGTTGGTTTGTCTTGTGAAGATTTAAATTTTGAGCCTGGGTACTGTCCCTTAGTGTTTTTGTTCTAGGCTAATGTTCTACCTCTTGAACCACAGCATCACTTCCAGATTTTTGGTGGTTAATTGAAAGTCAGTCTTACCAAATTTCCTCTTTGGGCTTGCTTCAAACCTCATCCTCAGATATTGGCCTTGGGGGTAGTTAGGATTCCAGGTATGAGCCACCAGTACCCGGCTAGCACCACATTTTAAAAGTATTCTCTAGGTTAGTCCGGTGTGTCTGGTTACAATTTAAGAACATTGGTTCTGGTGGGTCATGTCAGATTTAGAGTAAAATCAGAACTTTTCTTCCTGTAACAAGTAGCACACAATATCTAATTTATTCCTGTCTTCATCTCTGATCTCTTTCTTCTTCCTTGTTCCAGTCCTTCCTTGTTCCATGAACCTCAGCATGTCAGTGCTGTCTTCCTTTTCTTAAACAAGTCAGGTCCGTTCCCACCATTGGGGATGTACTTGCTGTTCTTGCTACCTGGAACATCTGCCCCCAGAAAATTGCATGGATGATGGCCCTGCTTTCAGATCAAATGTCCCCTCCTCAGGGATGTCTCTTCCTATCCCCACTGTGAAATTGTACCCACAATACCACAATGACATTGTGATTATGATTTCTGGTTTTCTTCTCAGCATGAAATAGGCATGGAGGCAGCCACATTCACTTCTTTTTCTCCAACCCCTGCAACAGTGCTCAGGAGCCTTAGCATGGGAATGAGCCTGTCCCAGCTCAAGTAATCCTAGTTACCAGTCAGGACAGCTCATCAAGCTGTAGCCTGGTGTCTAGCAGTCATTTCCTCTCATGCTTTGTGCCTCTCTATGTAACTGAGTCCACCTCAGGGCCAGATCAGTGCCTGAAATTTATCTGCTGCCATGGCAAAAGTATCTGTGATGTCATAGAAGTTATGGCCATTGTTTTGTGAAGCTGTGAGGACACCCACCCCCATAAAAGGTCACCCAGACAGGGATCTCCCATGCCCAGGAGTACATTCAAAAGTTCAGCAACCAAACCATCCCTCGCCCCCTGATGCACTCAGTGTGTTTCCATTCTTTAAAAAAGCAAAGAAAAGAAAAATTCAAGACATGCCTTTGATGATTTGTCACAGAATTATTGAAACATAGTATATAATTTTATGTGAGTATTTGTAAGACTTTGTCCATCTCTGGAGCCATTGGCATATTTATATGTGTTTGCAGCTTGGGAACAAAAATAATCTTTAATTCAGCATAGTCAGAGACTATAGTTCAGAAGGCTCTTTTGAGACCTTTTTGGAGGGAATGCTATCTTTCCATCTACAGGTGGCCATCTTGGTACAGGAATTGAGTAGATTATCATAGGATAAGAAGCTTGTCCTTATTTCTACTGACTTTTCTCTGGGGTCAGGGAGGGTGATCCCACGGCATATGTGTCTTTGCTATCCTGGAGGGACCCAGACTTCCTCTCAAAGTCTAATGCCATGATGGTAAAAGAGGCTAAAACTCAGAACCCACCTTCCTATACAACTAGGGTTATAGGCCTGGACCTTGTACATACAACTCATAGCTCTTTTTTGGTACATAATGTGGTCAACTTAATTATATTCACTTTGTAGATAGATGCACAAATGTATATACACATGTATTTATTCATCTATTTATAAACAGTGTTATATCTACACACACAAATATATATTTATATAATTATAATCAAAGTTATATCACCACTTTCCCCAATAATGTTTTACACTAGTTTGTGAAAAAATACCCCTGAGACTAAAAATGTTAAATGCTCTTATAGTTTGAAAAAATCATATTCAATCTTATATAATATATTATATATAATATAGTGTAAAGAATATAACATGTATTTACATATAACTAATTTAATTATGGATTTCCTTCCTGATTAATTATGGAACCATGTAGACAACGATAATTATCTAAATCTAAATCTATTTTACTGTTGTCAGGAAATACATTATTATAATAAGGCTTGGAAAATTCACATTGGTGAGTTACAAAGTTTCAATAATTAAAATATACAACTAGGATGATGATAAAAACAAAATAATAGAAAAAGGAAGAATGGGAGCTTGTGGGAAGAAAAAAACCTCCACAACCCAAACCTCCACAACCCATGCCTTTTTCCCCCAAAATCTTTAGAGACTTAATATATTGGAATCAACACTTACAAGCTCTACCCAAACAGAAAACAATCACAAATTTAGAATTCAGCTATTCTAGTCTCAATCCATGCCTTCTGTCAGACAAGCAAGTATTCATCAGCAATCTCCTTTTTAAAAAAAAAAATTCATGTGTATGAATCTTCTCCATTAACAATTTGATATACCAGAATTTGTTCAGAGTAGGTACTTGTGGCTCACACCCGTACTCCTAGCTACTCAAGACTGACATGGAAGGAAAACATTTGGCTTGTCATTCTTTAATGACAGAAGGGAAGCTCAGATGTGTTTAGTATGTAAAAGACCCTTAGTTCGTTACTCAGAAGCATAATAAAGAAATGGAAAGGAAGAAAAAGGGCAGAAATATATGTATATGTTCCATTGGGTAGGTGTGTGTACATATGTGTCTGTCTATATGTACATAGGCATACATATCCTTTAAAATGTGAATTGTATTGAATGTTTCCATTTTAATCCCCCTTTCTATCCTCTCCCTGCCCTGTACCTGCCATTACCTCTGATTTCACTGTTAGTTCCCTACTTTTGTCCATCTGGAGTCTGTCCAACCGCTTTTCTGGTGGACCTCTTGACATCAATCATTCATTTTCCTAAATTTTACAGATATGACATGCAATGTAACTATTTTAGAAATGATAGTGAGGGACAACTTCAAAAAATCAATTTCATGTATGCTGGAGACTCACCTGTAATCTAAGTTCTGAGGATGCTAGGATTCAAAGTCAGCCAGGACAGAAAAGCCTGTATAACTCCATCATATTCGCTTAATCAGTCAAAAACAGGAAATGGAGCAATAGCCAAATTGTAAAAAAAAAAAAAATACTGTAAACCGAAGAAGAATCTTATAAGAAAAGCAATATATGCTGACCTCTGCAATTATGGAGTTGGGAGCATTTTGTGAGCCTCCAAGACTTGAGTTCTAATCCCAGTACCAGAGCAACAACAGCAACAAAAACCATTTTCTATTACCAAAATAATCCTGACAATTAATAACCTAAGTTGGTAATGTGTATTTAGTCCAGACGATGCTTAACCAGACTCAAGGGTAAATAGACTGAATTAGGAAAATTGAGTCAGAACTGGAGCTAAGGAAATAATACAAAAATAAAGGACTAAAATCTGAAATTAAAATTTAAACAAAATTATAGCAGTTTGAACAAGAAAAAGATATTTTTTTATGAATAATGGGGTTTTGTGTTTTTTTCTGACCAAGGACTTGTACTCAATGCCTGTGTGCCGTCCATTAGCTTTTTTGCTCAAGACAAGCACTCTAGTGCTTAAACCACAGCTCCACTTCCAGCTTTTTTTTGGATGGTTAGAGCAGATTATTTCTGCCCAGGCTGGCTTTCAATTGTAATCTTCAGAGCTCATCCTGGTATCTACGACTGCAGGTGTGAACCACAAGCACCTGGCTGGAATAATAGTTTGAAAGATTCAGTTTTAGAAGAGTTGGAAGACTAAGCCGAGTGAGCAGGTATGCTGAAGCCAAGAAGCTAGAGGCTTTATTATTTGTTCTGATGTAGGAGAAATTATCTTCAGATTGTTTTAATCCTGGACAAAAACACTGTGGAAAAAATATCCAATGTTGTAAGGAATTTTGTGTTCTCAATTTGGGAATCACTGAGAGAGAGAAAAAAATAAGAAGCTGTCCTGTCATAGAGCTCAGAAGTTTAAGTTGACTAGGCAAGTATTCTATTACTTGACCCCTGCCATAGGCAGGTGGTTTTCAGTTAATTTTCAGACGAGGTGTTCAGTTTTTGCCCTGGGATGGCATTCAGATTTGCCTTTTCAAAAGCTGTGGTTGATTATCAGTATGCAGCTCTACTACCAGATTTACAAACCAACAATTATATAAATGGAACAGTTGTGGAAACAGAAGTAGAAATGTAGAAGTCCTGTAAAACTTTGTGTTCCTTGGAAATGGAGGTATAGATGATGGAGAGCTAATATGTTATAGAAATCTTGCCCATGTAATTGTAACCCCTCTGTACAGTATTTTCACAATAAATTAAAAAAAAAGAAATTTGAATCTCTGGACTCAGAGCCTATAGCACAATTGAACAGTACTTTAGTAGGTCATAAATGTCTGATTTCTACTCCCAAAATGACAATAAATACCACCCAGGATATTAAATTGCCTCAAACTGGCAAATTTCTTTGCTTGTCACATTTAAGTCAGGCTTCAAAACTTTTCTAGGACCTCGTTATATGATTTTGTAGAAACTCAGATTTTTCCAAATATCACTGGCTGGGCACTTATTGATTCCCCTGAACATAGACTGGGGGCATTTTCCATTAGCCCCATGGGTAATACTTTATCCTGCACAACAAAACAAGTGCTGATTTGACTAATTTGGAGCTGATCTAGGTGGATTCTAAACATCAATGGAAGTCATCCTGGATCATGTTCTTCCTTGGTGGTTCATGCAGGTACACCTGCATCACATGTGGGGTTCAGAACCACTGGAATGTGCACAGGGCTCAAAACCTGTTTGGGCTTTGCTACCAATGGAACAAACCCCTCTATGTTCACATGCTTTCTGGAGTGCAGGGATGGTTCCAGATCTCCATTGGTCACCATCACCAACATCACTAATAGATTCCTTATCTGGAGTTCAAGAGAAGCTTCTCTACAGTAATGCTAACCTGAGAATGGAAATAAGCACAGGATTTTAGAGTGGACTCTAGAAGTTAAGGTGCAACTAAACTTCCATGAGGATCTAATGGGGGATCAGTATAGTTTGAAGTTGGACTGAACACTGATGAGTGGCTATGTTCATGTATTTTCAAAAAGAAAAATTACCTGGCAGAGAATATCCATAAAAGAACATTTTGCCAAGCCAGGTAGTACTAGGGGCTCTTGGCCATTCAGGCCCATCCCTAGACACCCAGGTTCCATCCCTACTCACAGGCTTTGAGGCATCTAAACAAGGACTTCTTCCCTTTTTCTTGGACTCACTGGTCACACAATCCTCCAACTTGTCAAGAAGAATATGTAAGGGGAAGACCAGTCTGAAGAGGGCAAGTTGAATTTGCCATACTGTGTAAGTTCTTTCAGTGTGTCATGGTCCTTACGCTCATAGAATTCATCGTTGTATAAGTCCATCCACACAGTGAAGATGAAACAAATGCTGCTGTGGGCAGATTGGTGACAAGGAAAGTGAGAGCCTGACCTCCCAATCTTGAGCCTTCTACCACAACCCCTTTCTGCCAGGACTCATGCTGTGGCTGTCCATCACATATGCAGACTTGCCTGTTGAGAAAGGAAGGAGACTCCTGGGAGCAGAATGATCATCACAACATACTTCCAGGAGCTTCTGAAAGACAATTCTCCAAAATTCACCCTGTGATAGGCAGTGAGAATGTTGTTTCTGCACAGGATCTGATTTTCTGCACACTGCTTTCCCTGTCATCCACTAGAATCCACAATTGCAACCACATTCACAACTGTGTCATTTGGCATTCACTGAAGTGCCAAGCCTCAACCCTCATAAGTGGTAGACAAACAAACTTGCACTTTGGTTCAGAAGCCTCAAAGATACCCAGTTTTCAGGAACAGAACTTCTTTTTGTGTCAACATCCACTTACTGGTTTACTTGTTCATCTTCCTCCCAGTTATGGTGAAGGGATCTGTACCAATAAGAAGAGAGAAGGAAGTCAACTCTATGGTTCTCCTTTTCTGAACTAAGAGGACACCTATGGGACTGGCTAAGTCCTACATGGTAGTAGAAAAGTGACGGAGAAACTGATGAGATATGTCTCTACAATACTGTGAAAATTCTGTGAAGAGGCTTGTATGCATCTGTCCAAAGTAAATGCCTGTAATCCTAGCTAATATCTGAGGATCACAGTTGGAAGCCAGTCTAGTCAGTAAACTCTAAAGCCACTCATCTTCAATTAATCAGCAAAAGGACAGAATTGGACCTGTGGCTCAAAGGGTAGAGTGCTAGCACTGAGCATCAAAAGGACAGCACTAAGGCCTTGAATTCAAGTTCAAGTTGCAGCCTTTCCTCTACCTACATTACTTCACAGGCCTGCAAGATGGCTATTGAACCCTTATTTATTAATGGGAAATGTGATTTCATAGGGCCTCACTTAGATGAGGGTCATTGTTAGGTGCCACTGGCTCATGCCTGTCATCCTAGCCTCTCAGTAAGCAAACTGCTGAGGCTCCAGTATCTTCTAAGGAAAATGAAATGCCCTGGTGACCCAGTCCTAAGAAACTAGCCAGGGTGTACACTTCTTTGTCTTATGCCAACCTCCCATGAGAATACCCCCAAAAAACAGGAAGTGGAACTGTGACTCAAAGTGGTAGAGTGCTACCCTTGAGCAAAAAAGCTCAGGGACATGACCCAGAGCCTGAGTTAAAACCCCATGACTGACAAAAAAAGATCACATTTATAGAAAGTAGCAGAGCCACAAGTCAAACACAAGATGGTTGAGTGCTGGAGTTGAAGTTCTATAATGTTTTGGGGCATATTGTAAGATGTTATTAATAAGAAGATCAAAACACCACGGAGATAAACAAAAAATCATCAAGTAGTTGCTTACCTTTTTTTGGGTCAACTCCAGCTTTGCCGTGGGTGGTGTGCAGTTCCCCAGAAAAGGAGAAGAAAATACACCATAGAGGATTCCACAGCACAAGCAAGAAGCTATGGCTGGCATATGTGAAGCATGGAGAGCAGAATTTCCATGACTTGAGACAAACAGGACACAGGATACATACTACAGGTGCTCAAAGAAGTCCCAAATTTCATTCCCTAAGAAGGCTCTAGGGGGTGATGAGATTTGAGCTGCACCTTGAGAGACAGACTACAACTGTGTATAAAGAGAATAATAAAACCAGGCACCAGTGGCTCACTCTTATAATCCTACCTACTTAGGAGCTAAGATCTAAGGATCAAGGTTCAAAACCAGCCTGAACAGGAAAGCCTATGAGACTCTTATCTCCAATAAACGACTAAATAAAAAAGTCAGAAGTGCAGCTCAAGTTTTAGAGTACTAGCCTTGCCCCAGAAAGCTCGAGAACAGCACCATGGCCCTAAGTTTAAGCCCCAGGATTGGTACAAAAGAAGGAAGAGGAGGAGGAGGAGAAAGAGAAGATTCTAGTAGACTGGAAGGAAATACAAAGTTGAAATTTTCCAGGTATACACACTGTATAATTGGCCTTTCAAAAACTTAGATTAGTCACCTAAGACTCAGGAGGAAGCAGGCCGTCAGTCACTGCACTACATGTGTAGACGCTGGAAGTGAAAAGCAGAGATGCTATACCCTGGACTCTCAGAAAAGAGAAAACTCAGAAAGAAACTGGAATCTACCTATCCCCCATCTCTGTAGCAACAAGATGAATGAAAAACCTGGAAAAGGAGTGTGTGTGTGACTGTGACCCACACACCACTGTTTTGTTTTGGGCAGAGAAAGTAGGATTCCTGAGGTCTGGACACTCATCCACGAAATGGGACTAAATATATTTTCCCCCCTAGGGAGATCAAATTAGATAATCCATTTAGAAAGCATTCTAGCCTATGAAACAGAATAACATGAACATTCCCAGGACTGGACAACCTCCTTCTATACAAGTGTATGCATTCTATTTGGGACCAACCTAAATTAAGCTAAAAGCTGTTTCTTGATCTTTTTTTCTTTAATTGTGCATTGATCTTTTTTAAAAAATTGTGTCTATATGCATGTGTGTGTGCACGCACGCGCACAGCACACCACACCACACACACACACACACACACACACACACACACACACACACACACACAGCACGTGCACATGCATACTGGAATTATGCTAGAACTCAGGGCCTGGACACTGTCCCCTAGCTTTTGATTTTTTAAATTTTTTTCTCAATGTTGGTGCTCAACCACTTGAGCCACAGCACTACTTCTAGCTTTTTGTTGGTTAATTGGAGATGAGTCTCACAGACTTTCCTACCTGGGCTGTCTACAAACCACTCTCTTCAGATATCAGCCTACTGAGTAGCTGGGATTATAGGTGTGAGTCACCAGTTCCCAGTTTTGCACTGGTTCTGGTTTTATCTTCTCTGCTGCACATAAAAGTATCTATTCTATTTTCATATCTTAGTTCTCCAAGTATTTGCAGCCAATAATTACCACCATTTCCCCTCTCCCAACCAAAGTTCTAGACTATTCAAAACAATCCTTTGCCAGCTGCCAGCGGCTCACAACTGTCACCCAAGCTACTCAGGAGGCTGAGTAGTGGTAGGATTGTGGTTCAAAGTCAGCCCAAGCAGGAAAGCCTCTGAGATTCTCATCTCCAAATAACTACCAAGAAAAAAAGGCAGAAATGGAGCTGTGGCTCAAGTGGTAGAGTGCCAGCCTTGAGCAAAAAAAAAAAAAAAAAAAAGCTCAGACACTGCATCGAGGCCGAGAGTTCAAACCCTAGGTCTGTTCATGTATGCGCACATGCGCGTACACACACACAAGCATACACAAGTATTCCATCTCCTTCTAAGGCTCTTCAGGGTTTCACACAAAGACAGAACACCACCTTCTGTCTGACACTTTCTAGAGTTTTCCATATGATGACCAGTAAGAAACACGAGTTCTAAATGTAACCATACCTAGAAGCTAGTTGATCCTCCTACCGTTAATGGTTCTGAACTACCTTACTTTCCTTCTGTAGTCAATCTAATTCTTGCTGGCTAGCTCAACATTCAGCCCACATCCTTGAATAAATAAAGCTTTTTCTGATGAAAGGTAGTGCTCTACCTCTTGAGCTACAGAACCATTTCTGGCAATTTCTGAGTAGTTTATTGGAGATCAGAGTCTCATGGACTTTTCTGCTCTGAACTTTTCTGACTTTTCTGTTTTGAACTGCAATCTTCAAATCTCAGCCTCCTGAGTAGCTAAGATTACAGGCATGAACCACTGGTACCTGGCTTCAGTCTTTTTTCTTTGCTCCAGAATTCCTCTCATGTTGATCCTCATGCACTAAAAGACAATTCAATGTTACTGTCAACATGATGGCTTTTAAAATCAAATTTCTCTGCATACAGTCTAGACCCTTCTATATCACAAGCCACTAACAAGTTATCTGAGATCTGATCATCCACACAAGGCAGGTGACACTAGTAATATTTAGAAGAATTGTCAAAACTGCAAAACTGAGGATTAAAGAAGTAGTAAGGTGGGCACTAATGGCTTGTGTCTGAAATCCTAGCTATTCAAGAGACTAAGACTGAGAGGATTGTAGTTTGAGGCCTGACTGGGCAAAAATGTCTGCAAAAATCCATCACCAAAATAACCAACAAAAAGCAAGGCTGGAGAAATGGTTCATACAGTAGTGCACTTAGCCATAAGCAGCAAATTCAAGCCCAGTTACTGGTTAAAAAAATAATAATTTTTACTTTTCACTGTACACTTGAACCACTCAAATGCATATCACCAGAGAGCCCAATTTTAAGTGGTTTTCCTAGATAATTAATATATAGACAGGGATGAGAAGCTTTGAAGTAATGACCTTGATACTTAAAAGGTTTTTTTTTTAATACATCATCGTTGTTCTATATTTTTAAATAAGAGTAGATTATTAAAACCAGTTAATCAGTGAGGTCTAGCTTTCACTGTCAACTATGTGTAGTTATTTCATTTAGCATAATCCATGAGCTGGACAGTGTTTGGCAGTGTCTTTATATTTCAATTTACATAACTTTCAGTATTTAGCTGTTCTGAGAAACATTATGTATGGGCTTAAGCATGTAAATATCTTCATAGCCACTCAACTGTTTACCTAGGATAAATTCTGAGATGAGGAAGTACTGACTTGGAGGGTAATACACACTTTTCAGACTTTTGAACATGTCAAATTGCTATCCTTAATGGAATGGTCAATAGCATTTGGGGCGCATTAGAGTTACAAATAAGAAAAAAGTACAGTTCAAATTGATTTAAACAATAAAGGGGATTTATAGGCTCATAGAACTGGCAAGTATAGCATTTAAATGAATTTCAAGGCTAGCAGGATTCTGCATTTTAATAATATCATGAAGGATCTGTCTATATCATTTCACCTCTCCCCTTAGCCCTGTGCGGTACCAGACTTTTTTGAGTTAAAATAGCTTTTTCTGTAGCCAGCAATTGCAAATGCCTATACAGGGAGAAAAGGAAGCTCTCTAGAAATGAATGGGCCTGGGGAAAATTATAGTTGTTTTTGTTTCTGTTGGATGGAGGGCTTGAACTTGGGTCTGAGTGCTGTTCCTGAGCTTTTTCTGCTCAAGGCTAGCCTTTGAGCCATAGTGACACTTACAGTTTTCTGGTGGTTCATTGAGGATAAGAGTCTCATGGACCCTCCTGCCTAGGCTGGCTTTGGGCCGTGATCCTCAGATCTCAGCCTCCTAAGTAGCTAGGATTACAGGTGTAAGCCACTGGTGTCAGGCTAAAAAATTATGTTAAAGGAAGTAACTCTGGTCCAGAAAGACAAAAGATCACATGTTCTTTCTCATAGATGGAAGACAGACCTCATTTATAAATATATATAAGCACACACTGAGTCATGTGCATATATATATATATATACACACACACACACACACACACACACACACACACACACACACACACACACACACACAGAGATACATACTACAAAAGAATTAACTAAAGTATATGGTATATCATTAACGGAAATAACATGGTATATTCAGGGGAGAATTCTTTGAAAAACTATAACAAAATGGATAACAGGAAGCTGGAACTTGAGGTGGGGGGTAGGTGGATGAGGTGGTACGATGTGGAGGGATGGAGAGAGGAAGGGTTGGAGAATGCAATCATCATATTCAATGTACATCTGTGAAAATGGAACTAGGTAACTTGGGTGGGGTTGAGAGATGGGAAGAATGATGGAAGGAATGGCGTGGATCAAGATGCATTGTACAGCTGATAGCTGATGGCTCTTGCCCATAATCCTAGCTACTCAGGAGGCTGAGATTTGAGGATAAAGGTTCCAAACTGGCCTGAGCAGGAAATTCCATGAGATTATCTCCAAATAACTACAAGAAAACCAGCAGGGGAGCTGTAGCTCAAAGTGGCAGAGGGCTAGCCTTGGGTAAAGAAGCTCAGGGACAGCGACTAGGCTCTGAGTTCAAACCAAAAACCAAATTTTTTTTTCAAAAGATGCCCTGCGCTTCTAAACTGATGTGTTGAATTGAAACCTCTTTGTACAACTACTTAAAGATAGATAAATAAATAAATCCCGGAGGAAGGCTCTTATTTCCACATTAGGCCTCGCCTGGAATTGACTGATCAGAGATGGGATCATTCTAATTCACTTAAGCTCAAATATAAAGGAGCAGCCAGCTGCTCCTTCCAGACCTTATAGCTTTCAGGGGTGATGTTCAGATGTACTGGGGAAAGGAGAAGGTGACTAGAGGAGGCACCTACAAAGCCCGTACTGGATGAGCAACATGTGAGAAAATAAAAACTTGGTGCTGCTTACATATTTGAAAAAAGAAGGGAAGAAAATGGATTTGTGAGAAATGGGCCTAACATTCAATCAAAAAAGTCTACCGTAGGCCATTTCCACAGGTAGTGAATCCATTAGCAGGCTTTATGCCCAGGAATAGAAAGCACATAGACTATACTGTATGTAGTATGTTACATTCACACAAGTGCTGTGGATGTAAAGAACTGTAGTATTGGGAGCTGGTACGCCTGTAATCATAGCTACTCAGGAAATTGAGATCTAAGGATCAATGCTCCAAGCCAGCTCAGTTCTGTGAGACGCTTATCTCCATTTAACCACCGGAAAACTGGAAGTGGCACTGTCGCTCTAAGTGTAGAGCACTCATATTGAGCAAAAGAGCTCAAGGACAACCCTGAGGCCCTGAGTTCAAGCCCCAGGACTGACAAAAATGAAAAAGAAAAAGAAAGAAAGAAAGAAAGAGATATCTTGGAATAGGTAGATTAGTCAGGCAGAAGAAATCAGGAATAAGCCTGCAAGATTTCTCTTAAAAAAAAAAAAAAAGAAAAATAGGGCTGGGAAGGTGGCTTAGTGGTAGAGTGCTTGCCTTGCATGCATGAGATCCTGGGTTTGATTCCTCAACACCCATAAGCAGAAAAGGCCAGAAGTGGTACTGTGGCTCAAGTGGTAGAGTGCTACTCTTGAGCTGAAGAGCTGAGGGATAGCACCCAGGCCCAGAGTTAGGCCCCACAACCAACAAAAAAATAAATAAAAGAGAGAGAGAGAGAGAGAGAGAGAGAGAGAGAGGATGATCTGAGAAAACTTCCCAAGCATTCTAACTTCCCTTTGACCCAGATAGGTTGGATAAAATGAAAGTAGGATAGTCTTAAATGTCTTTAGGTAATTCCATGCCCCAAGAGCTAAAAGGGAATGACCAATTAAAAATATCATGGGTCGTGACCAATGAGCAAGTCACCTTCCAGCAAATCATTAGCATAAAAGTTAAATGACACCTATATACATTAAAAGAAAAGAACCCACCATAGATTAAACCAGTTAGTTGGCAAACCGCTATCATGACCCCTCTCACCCAGCAAGAACGCTTTCTCTCTCCTCTTCTCACATGCATAAATTGAAAACTTTTAACACTTACTCCTTGCTGTGGATTTCATTCCTTGAGTTCTCCAGGCAGTGACACAGCAAGATCAGGATCTGCTGCAGCTCTAGTGGTGGCCACTGGTGGGGTGAAAGCATTAGCAGGCATGGTTTGTTGCTGGGCTGAAGGCGGTGACATAATTGGGCCTCTCTGGCTATGAAGGAAACAGCAGGTAAGAAAAGTCAGTGTTCTAAGCTGTCAATATTCACGTGGCTAGAACTGGCCTTGTAGCTTTAAGTCTAAGGTTAAAAAACTTCTATGAGAACTTCTTGATGTTTATGGTACCTTGCATATTTCCCTCTTGAAATAGCAATTGCTCTTACTTTGAGTTTATCATGTGTCAGAATTTTCTAGAAACATACACTTGGGCCCACCCAGTTCTATCCCCTGTTTCCAGGCAAGGTTGTTTAGGCTGTTATTGCCTCCCTTTGAGAAATGTTTCCACTGTGTATAGTTTTTTTTTTTTTTTCAGTCCCGGGGCTTGAACTCAGGACCTGGGCTCTGACCCTAAGCTTCTTTATGCTCAACGCTAGTGCTCTGCCACTTGAACCACAGCACAAATCCTGGTTTTTCTGAGCAGTTTATTGGAGATAAGAGTCTTAAAGGACTTTCCTGTGCAAGCTGGCTTTGATCCTCAGATCTCAGCCTTCAGAGTAGGTAGGATTACAGGCATGAGCCACCAAACACCTGGCCTATAGTCCTTTTATGACCTCATAGAATAGCTTTAGGTCCAGCTAGCTGCCACTGCTGCAGAGAACAAAGCATTTGCTTTTCCTGTCCCATTTCAAGGGCCTTTGACCAGGTCATTACTAGGTCATTTACATGGCTCAAATACAGCAAAACTCTTTTTTTTTTTTTTGGTCTGGTCATGGGGCCTGAACTCTGGGCCTGGGTGCTGTCCCTCAGCTCTTCAGCTCAAGGCTAGCACTCTACCACTTGAGCCACAGTGCCACTTCCGGCTTTTTCTTTTTGCTTAAGTGGTGCTGGGGAATCGAACCCAGGGCTTCATGCATGCAAGGCAAGCACTCTAACACTGAGCCACTTTCCCAGTCCCGCAAAACTCTTTATTACACCCCTCCCCTTTCCCTCCCTTCCTTTCTCAGGGCTACTTTCCTATCATGTGTCATTTTAGGTCACATATCACTCAAACACAACAAAGCTCTGCTCTCTCTTTTTTCTCCATCCCTCCTTCCCCACACTCCTTCTCCTTTCTCCAATCCCTCTCTCCATTTCTTTTCTTTTCTTTTTTGCTGGTACTAAGATTTGAACTCAGGGCCGGGTGCTATCTCTTAGCATTTTTTACTCAAGGCTAGTACTCTGTCACTTGAACCACTTCTAGCTCTTTCCTGGTTGATTGGAGATAGGAACATTATAGATTTCCCTGCTGTAGCTGGCTTTGAACCATGATCCTTAGATCTCAGCCTCCTGTTTAGCTAGGATGACAGGAATGAGATGGCTATTTTTTGAAGAACCCTCAGTGCAGTTTCATTAGTACAATTTGATTAATATTCATCTTTTCACCATAGTGTGGGGTTCATAAGGGATCTTTTTAAACTACTGTGTCTTCAGTGTCCTTGACATTGTACTAACACCTGCTTTACTTATATCTTTAAATAAAATAACATTTGACTAAAAAAAAGCAACATATGTTCTTGAATTTTATTTTCACTACAACTGTTTCTCATTTGCAATCATGCTTAAACAAGTTTCTTGAAGTTAGGGAAAACAGGGTTTTGCAATTGCACGTATGAAATTCACTCCCAAATGGTAACAACTCCTCTCATTGCCATGAGTATTTGAGTACAGATTCCTTCGACTCACTTTCAGAGCTAACCAGGTTCACTGGTTCCCATTGATGGACAGGTAGACTTAGGAAAACATTCCCAATTGAGGAACATGTGTTTCTATAGCTGTCAGATGGAAGCCAGTGTGGAGATCCCATTTAAGGAAACATGGTGGACAGAGAAATCACAATAGCCAGGAGAAAATGACCAGGTGCACCAAGAGCAAGAAAGGGCAAGAAAGGGACTAAGTGGAAGATGCTCCCAAGATATTCCCCATGTATGCAACTTTCCAACCATGGTCTGTAATAGAGACAACCCATCAACAGGGTCCATGAAAAGGGAGACAGCCAATCAGCAAAATCCCCACTCCACCATACTGGCTCAGTAGCTAGAGCAACAGAACAAAACAGAACAGCAGCAGCAGCAGCAGCAGCAGAGTACTAGTAAAAGCAGCTCTTTTGATTTGTTGTCCATTAGTTTTTGGTATACATTTTTTTTTGGTGGTATCCTGATGTAGATGCTCAGTTCTCCCATTGTCCTATCTGAGTACATGCTTTTCCCAACCTGGGACTCCAAAAAGAAACAGAAAATGCCACATGTCTGTCTCTGTTGGACGTTGGGCATAGGCATCAGGGAAAGGCCATAGGCTGGTTTGCTTTGAAAAACTTGGGTGGGGTGTGACCAGTTTCTAATTGAATTCCATCCTATCAGGAACGAGATCTTCATCTCTTCTCAGGGTGCCCTTGACTAGCAATTCCCTCTGCTAACATTGCAGTCGGCTACAGTTCTTTCAAACCCTGGGCCCAGAGGAGTCTGGGATGTGAAAGTATTAACCTGTAGATTAATTTCTCATGCCAGTTGTGTTATTGGATTTCTCTCTTTGCCAACTCACTTTAAATGGCTGTAACTACTGAGGTCTCCAGTGAACCTCAAAGTAGAAATGATGTTTGCAGAGAAGGACTGCATCCATTCCATCTACCTTCAGAGCTCCTGCACAGACCCTTTCTCTTCAGCAGAATGGAAGTGCATTTGTAAAGGTGTAAGCGTTTACATTCCCAGGACCTTTAAAGAGTATTAACTTCCTCCAGGTCTCTGAACGAAGCAATTACTTGGCTAGAGATAGAACCATAGTGATACATATGAGACTAGGTTTCCTTCCCTTCTTCTCTCCCTCTAACCCCCTCTTCTTTCCTCCGACCCTTTTTCTTTGTCCTTCTTCCTTCCTCCCTCTTCTTTACTTCCTCCCTCTTCTTTACTTCCTTCCTTCCTCCCTGTCCTTCCTTCCTTTTCTTTTTATTCTAGTACAGAGACTAAACTCCAAGGTCTGGCTGTCCTTTAGTTTTTTTTTTCCCCAAGGCTAGCATTTTACCACTTGAGTAAACTCTACTTTTAGCTTTTTGCTCATTAGTTGGAGATAAGAATCCCATAGATTTTTCTATCTGGGCTGGCTTCAAACCAGTATACTTAGACCTCAGCCTCCTGAGTAGCTAGGATTACAGGTGGGAGCCACTGCCTTTCTGTTCACATCAAATATGCATGGAACTGTTTCCAATCAAGGCCTCTGAAGAGAGAATTGGGAGAATAAATCTTGGGGCTTGCAGTGTGGCTATCCGATGAATGATTCTGAACTACAGAGTAGAGACTAGTTTGTGTGTAATCAATATGGATTTGGTTCCCCATCTTTAAGTGTAAGAAATAGCAAAGCAGTTCATTGCTCTATATCCAACTAAATGCAGTTCTGAGTCTCAATTTTCTAGTTGCCAAGTGTTGGAGTTTCCCTCCCTTTCTTTCCCAGGGAGCAGGGTATCCTATGTGACTCTGGACGCATGGGCAATAATGTCCACAAAGTGCAGCTGGTGATGGGGCTCCCTCTTCAAGCTTTAGAGTCCATCAGAAGAAGGCCATGGTGTCTCTGTGGACTGAGTACAGGTCTGGCCACCCCTGGGGAAAGTCATGAAATCACTCACAGGAGAACAGGCTCTTTTTCTGAGCACACCTAATGCTATTGTTTTCAATTTTGATAGCTGATTTGAGCATACAGTGACAAGCAGATGACAAAAAACACTCAAGAGTTAGATACAAGCTGGGCACTGGTGACTCACACCTGTAAATGTAGCTACTCAAGAGGCTGAGATCTGGGAACTGTGTTTCAAAGCCAGACTGGACAGGAAAGTCTGTGAGATTTATATCATCTCGAATTAACAATCAGAAAAACTGAATCAAAGAGGTAGAGTGGGGGCTGGGAAGGTGGCTCAGTGGTAGAGCACTTGCCTTGCATGCATGAGGCCCTGGGTTCGATTCCTCAACACCATATAAGCAAAAAGAAAAAAAGCCAGAAGTGGTGTTGTGGCTCAAGTGGTAGAGTGCTAGCCTTGAGCTGAAGAGCTGAGGGACAGTGCCAGGCCCAGAGTTCAGGCCGCATGACCCGACCAAAAAAACCCAAAAGAGGTAGAGTGCTACCCTTGAGCAAAAAAGCTCAAGGGACAGCACCCATGAGTGGCAACAACAACAACAACAACCAAAAGAGAACTTGTTAGGGGAACCTTCTTGAAAAGCCTTGAGGTGAGACAGGCCATTTTTTGGGTTGCATACATGTCATCCTGTTTAGCCCCAGGAAAGTTTTGCTATAGAGAATGCTCACCTCTGATTGTTATCTTATATGGTTAGCTTGTGGTGAGCTTTGTCCCCACCCACAACATGGTTTTTGCCTTTAAAAGCTTTGTGCAAGCTCTGTTCTGGGCTGCAGGTCTTTGGGACAGGAGTCTACCTGTAGTCACCGACATTTTACTGAAGACTCCCAGCCAAGCGCTGATGGCTCACACCTATAATCTTAGCTACTAAGGAGGCTGAGATCTGAAGATCACAGTTCAAAGCTAGCCCAGGCAGGAAATTCCGTGACACTGTCACTGTGGCTCAAGTGGTAGAGCACTCATCTTAAGTTGAAGAGCTGAGGGACAGTGCTCAGGTCCAGAGTTCAAGCCCCACAACTGACCAAAAGAAAAAAAAAAAAGATTCCCAATTTGACCTCTCAAGATGTGGCTTCTCTGTATCTTGCAAACTATTCCCATATAATAGAATCCAGTGACCTCCATCTCTTCCTTGTCTCCCCTCCCCCATTCACTCTTACCCATTTGTCCTCTAGGAAATTTAACTGGTCATGCATGCCACTACAGCCATCTCCACAAACAAAACCTGCAAAAGAAAATTCAAAATAATCTTCTATTCAGAAACCTGACATTTGACATATGTGGTTGTCCCTCAGGTATATCATTCAAGTTACAGCCTGATGGTAGAACGAATTGCTGGTGTACTACTGCATAGGAGACCCTAGGTCCAATTTCCAGCTATTCCACAAACCAGCTCCAGCCTCTTGTCCCTATAAACCAAATAAAGACACACAGTGAAGATGAGAGAAAGGAAATTTATTACCTTGTAGACAGGGGGGAAGACAGCACTTCAGCCCTTCTTCAGAAATATAGACAGGATCAGTAGCTTTGAATACATAACTGGGGGAAGGGGATATGAGAACTACAGTCTTCAAGCTATATCCTGGTACCTCATATCTGTAATCCTGGCTATTCAGGAGGCTGAGATCTGAAGATCAAGGGTTGAGACCAGCCCCGGCAGGAAAGTCTGTGAGACTTTTATGTACAATTACCCACCCCCAAATGAGGAGTTGACCTGTGGTTCAAAGTACTAGAATGCTAATCTTGAGGAAGGGACAATGCCCAGGCCCTGAGTTCAAGTCCTAGGACAAAAAAAAGAGTTACAATCTTTGGTCAAAATTTGGTTTCTTTCTCTCATACAACTTTGCATAACCTTTGAAATAAAAAGCTATTTTAATTAAGTCCTATCTCCTTGTATTAGTTACATCCTGTTACAGGTTCCTGCTTTGGCCAGCTTTTATGGCTTTAAATTTTTTCCTTTTTAGTTACATTAACTACTGAAGCCACATTGCTAAAGTTTTTTCCTCTTTTAAAAAAAATTTCTTTTTAAAGAATAATCTTTAGGTAGTTATGCATAGGAGCTTCCATTTAATAAGTAAATACAATACGTTTTGATCAGCGTTACCTCTTGAGACAAGGAGAGGGAGACCCCAACACTTGTCAACTTGAAAATTGAGACTCAGAACTGAATTCAGTTGGTTGCAGAGACATGAACTGCCTGGCTGGTTCTTACACTTAAAGATGGGAAACCAAATCCAAATTGATTACATATAAATCAGTCTCCGCTCTGTAATTTAGAATCATTCATCTGATAGCCACCCTGCAAACCCCAGATTTCTTCTCCCAATCTCTCCCTTCAGTGTACTTGACTTGAAACAGTTGCATGCTTATTTGATGTGAACAGAAATGCAGTGGCTCCCACCAGTAATCGTAGCTACTTAGGAGGCTGAGCCAAATTATAGGAGTCTTTATTGTCACCTCGGCAGACCAACAGATGCACAGGAGTATATATGTCTGAAATTGTGCTGTCCTGAGACATCTCAGAGTTAAGTCTTTCAAAGAGAAAAAACACATCTTTTTTGGCAAGCAATGCATAAGACTTTTTTTGTTTTATTTTACAAAGCATATACAGACACCAAACTTAGCATTATCAATAAATTTAGACTTACTTCCCAAATATGGGGTGGCTGGAATACTTTCAGGGAAGGGAAGGAGGAAAGGAGAGAAGAAGAATAGAAGAAGAATAGAAGAAGAAAAAGAGGAGGAAGAAGAAGAAGAATAGAAGAAGAAGAAGAAGAAGAAGAAGAAGAAGAAGAAGAAGAAGAAGAAGAAGAAGAAGAAGAAGAAGAAGAAGAAGAAGAAGAAGAAGAAGAAGAAGAAGAAGAAGAGGAGGAGGAGGAGGAGGAGGAGGAGGAAGAGGAGGAGGAGGAGGAGGAGGAGGAGGAGGAGGAGGAGGAGGAGGAGGAGGAGGAGGAGGGGAGGAGGAGGAGGATGAAGAAGGAGAGAAGGAGGAGGAGGGAAGGAGGAGGAGGGAATGGAGGAATAGGTAGAGGAGGAGGAGGTAGAGGAGGAGGAGGGAGGAGGTTCTATCTCTGACCTGGCCAAGCAATTGCCCCATTCAGAGACCTGGAGAAACTGCCCTTTTAAGGTCCTGGGAATGTAAAGGCTTACACCTTTACAAATGCATTGCCATTCTGAACACAGAGAAGGTCTGTGCAGAGGTGCTGAGGGAAGACGGAATGGATTCAATCCCTTCTCCCCAAACATTTCTACTTCTGGAGTTCACAGGAGACCTTAGGCGTTACAGCCATTTAAAGTGAGCTGGCCAGAGAGAGAAATCCGATAGCACAACTTGAGAAATTAATCTAAATGTTAATACTCCCACATCCCAGAGAAAGAATGCACAGATCAACACCCCTCTCCTAGTCATGGGTGCCTAGACACCTTGAGCTCTTCCTCTTCCCCAGTACCTCCCATGCCACTTCCTTTGTGGTCAGGGAGTGCTTACAATTCTAGGCCAGTTCTAATGGAAATTGAGGTATGTGTGTAGTGGAACCCCTTGTGCCTTTAGCTTGACCTTTGGGCAATAAAGTCCTACTAGGGCCTCATGCACACAGGTCACATCTCATTCATATACTTACATTATGGGATAACAATCTTACACATGCACAGATTCTCCTCTAAAAAAAAATCTTCCCAGTCATGATCCCCTCCTCTGCTATAGTTACTAAGAATTCCTCCCACATTCCCTGGGTGGTAGAAAGCAGAAAGTCCTCCTTGGGTTTCCTACTCTGATTCAGGAACAGATAGTTCCCCTATGGTCCTTTTTCAAATTGGAAAAAGAAAACATTTTATCTATTTAAATTTGAATTGTAACTACATGTTAGTTCCCACAGTCAAATACCATTTATTAGAGTTATTTCACTAAGCTGGAATTTCACCTCAGCCAATTCAAGCACTCTTCTGTCTCAGGAGTAAAGGCAATTATAACCACCATACCAAAAGGTCATTTTTTAAACAGTCAACATCATCATTCTAATTATTCAGTCAACAATAACAAAAGGCACACTTTCACAGTGGGCTTTTATAGCCAGGATATTATTAAATGTGAATCCCAAAAGGGCAAATTCATAGAAGGAGGAACATATGTTGTATTAAAACAACAGTAATTTGTTGACATATTCTGCACACAAATGATGTACATTATGCAAACTAATTTGGCTTTGGTGTTAGAAAAAGATTTTTGTAAAATGGGGGAATATTTGTTTTTTCCATAATAGAGTTTGAACTCAGGGTTTTGTATTTCCTAGACTGGCATGATACTACCCAACCTGCCTGCCCAGATTTCCTACTGGTTGCTGTGAAGCATTGGGTCTCACTTTCCACCCTGGCATGATCCATAGACAGATATGCCTACTTTTAGCTATCATCAGCTGTGTGCCACCACATGCAGCTTCTGCTTAAGTTGTCCTCAAATCACAATCCTCCCATACTCAGCCTCCCACATAGGGAACTTTTTCTGCCCCATAGATATTAAAATATTTAAAGACGCAATTTATTTCTTGCATTTCCTAAAAGTGATTACAGGCATATTAGATGTTAATTTCTGTAACATTATACTTCAAGTCTTCTAGAAAAGCTCCTTTGCAAAAGGAGAGAACACACCCAAATTAATAAACTCAGAGATGAGAATGGAAACATCACCACGGAAACAACCAAGATTCAGAACATTATAAGGGAATAATTCTCAAAACTTTATGCTAATAAGTTTGAGAACTTGACAGAAATGGACCTTTTCCTAGCAAATATTGACATGCCAAAACTGAACCAAGATGAGTTAAACCAGCTTAACAGGCCCATATCAAGCATTGAAATAGAAACAGCAATAAGAGACCTCCCAGCTGAGAAAAGTCCAGGACCAGATGGTTTTACAGCGGAATTTTACAAGGCCTTCAAAGCAGAGCTCACACCAATACTCCTCCAACTCTTCAATGAAATTGAAAGAGAAAGCTCACTACAGAACACATTCTATGAAGCCATCATAACCCTCATCCCAAAACCAGGCAGGGACTCATCAAAGAAAGAGAACTATAGACCCATTTCTTTGATGAACATTGATGCAAAACTTCTCAACAAAATTTTGGCCAATCGACTTCAACAATTCATCCAAAAAATCATACACCATGATCAAACAGGATTCATTTCAGGGATGCAAAGCTGGTTCAATGTACGCAAATCAATTAATATTATTCATCACATCAACAGGAGCAAGAATAAGAACCACATGGTAATCTCAATAGATGCAGAAAAAGCATTTGACAAGATCCAACACCCCTTTATGATGAAGGTTCTGGAAAAATTAGGAATCCATGGATCATTCCTCAATACAATAAAGGCTGTATATGACAAACCTACAGCCAGCATTATACTCAATGGTGAAAAACTAAAGCCATTTCCTCTTAACTCAGGAACAAGACAAGGATGCCCACTCTCTCCACTTCTCTTCAATCTAGTATTAGAATGCCTAGCTACAGCAATAAGACAAGATGCAGACATAAAGGGGATCCAAATAGGGAAAGAAGAAATAAAACTCTCCCTCTTTGCAGATGACATGATCTTGTATTTAAAGAATCCCATAGACTCCACTCCCAAATTACTCAAGCTGATTCAAAACTTTGGCAAAGTAGCAGGTTATAAAATTAACCCCCAAAAATCAATGGCTTTTCTGTATGCCAACAATGAGAAAAGTGTGGCTGAAATTAGGAAAGCAACTCCATTTGTAATAGCCCCACAAAAAATAAAATACCTAGGAATTAATTTAACTAAAGAAGTGAAGGACCTCTACGATGAAAACTTTAAAATCTTGAAAAAGGAAATCAACACAGAACTTAAAAAATGGCAAGACCTCCCATGCTCCTGGATTGGCAAGATTAACATCGTGAAAATGGCAATACTTCCCAAGGCTATCTACAAATTCAACGCGATACCTATCAAAATTCCACCCTCATTCTTCAAGGAAATAGAAGAGGCAATCCCAAAATTCATATGGAACAATAAAAGACCCCGAATAGCAAAAACGCTCCTCAACGGAAAGAACACTGCTGGAGGAATATCAATACCAAATTTCAAACTCTACTATAAAGCCATAGTAATCAAAACAGCTTGGTATTGGCATAAGAACAGACCTCAGGACCAATGGAATAGAATTGCAAACCCAGAAATGAACCTACAGACCTATAGCCATCTAATCTTCGATAAGGAAGGTAAAACAATAGAATGGAAGAAAGACAGCCTCTTCAGTATATGGTGCTGGCAAAATTGGTTAACTACATGTAGAAAACTAAAGCTAGATCCTTATATATCACCCTGCACCAGAATCAACTCCAAATGGATCAAAGACCTTGAACTCAAAGCAGACACTCTGAAAACATTACAGGATGGAATAGGAGAAACCCTAGGTCTCCTTGGCTCAGGCCGAAATTTTCTGAATAGAGACCCGGAAACACAACAAATCAAAGAAAGGTTGGACAAATGGGATTGCATAAGGTTGCAGAGCTTCTGCAGGGCAAATGACATAGCTAGCAAGATCAATAGAAAGCCCACCGATTGGAAGAAGATCTTTACTAGCCATACAATGGACAAGGGTCTCATATCTAAAATATACTTGGAACTCAAAAAATTAAATCACCCAACAACAAATCCTCAAAGAAACAACTGCCCAATAAATAAGTGGGCGAAAGACTTAAAGAGAAGCTTCTCTGAAGAAGAAAGAAGGATGGCCAATAGACACATGAAGAAATGTTCAACATCCCTAGCCATCAAAGAAATGCAAATCAAAACAACATTCAGATATCACCTCACTCCAGTTAGAACAGCAAAATCAAGAACTCTAACAACAACAGATGCTGGAGGGGATGTGGACAGAAAGGAACCTTACTTCATTGTTGGTGGGAATGTAAACTTGTTCAACCACTTTGGAAAGCAGTATGGAGGTTCCTCAAAAGACTTCACATAGATCTCCCCTATGATCCAGCAATCCCACTTTTGGGCATTTACCCAAATGTTTACAAACAAGACCACACTAAAGCTACCAGCACAACTATGGTTATTGCAGCATTATTTACCATAGCTAAGATATGGAACCAACCCAGATGCCCCTCAGTAGATGAATGTATCAAGAAAATGTGGTATATATACACAATGGAATTCTATGCCTCCATCAGAAAGAATGACATTGCCCCATTTGTTAGGAAATGGAAAGGTTTGGAAAAAATTATATTAAGTGAAGTAAGCCAGGCCCAAAGAAGCATAGGTCCCATGGTTTCCCTTATTTGCAATATCTAGTATAGGTATGAGTCAAGCGGAAAAGGTCAGATAATGTGATATTAGGAAAATGAACCCTTAAATATGTATTTTAATGTTTTCGTTTCTTTCATGCATGTGTTTCTAACGCATTTATAAGATTATTTCTTTGTTGCTTTGTATGTCCCTCCCCCACAGTGTAACCCCCGCTTTCACTATATTTGATGTCAGTATAACATGTGGAGGAGATGGGGACAAACAAGTCGTTTAAGGATTCAGGTGGACCTGTTGCAACAATGAGAAGTACAAAATGTCATGTCAAAACCAGCTTTACAATGTCGGTGTGGGGGGGGGGAGGGGGGTATGATTGGGTGGGGGGAGGGGGGAGGCTGGGAAGGGAGGTGAAGGGTAAACAAAGGAGGAGGCTGCAATGCTTGGTAAGAAATGTACACATTATCCTGCCCATGTAATTGTAACCCCTCTGTACAGTATGTTCTCAAATAAAATAAAATAAAAAAATAAAGAAAAAATAAAGAAAAGCTCCTTTGCTTAGCAAAAATAAAAATAAAAAAAATCCTTTCTTGTCATCCAAGCCTAGTTTGTCCAATATGGTAGCCAATAGTCACAAATACCTGGGGACATTTAACATGTGACTGAATTTTATTTTATTTTCTGTTGATTTACCTTAAAAGTTTTAAACAAGGGCTGGGAAAGTGGCTCAGTGGTAGAGCGCTTGCCTTGCATGCTTGAGGCCCTGGGTTCGATTCCTCAGCACCACATAAGCAAAAAGAAAAAAAAAGCCGGAAGTGGCGCTGTGGCTCAAGTGGTAGAGCGCTAACCTTGAGCTGAAGAGCTGAGGGACAGCACCTAGACCCAGAGTTCAGGCCCCACGACTGTACCCAAAAAAAAAAAAAAGTTTTAAACAAGCCCGGAGCTAGTTTCTCATGCCTATTAGTAGTCCTAGCTACCCAGGAGGATTATATCTGAGGATTGTGGTTCACAACCAGTCTGAACAGGAAAGTCCATACAACTCGTATCCCCAATTAACCAGAAAACCAGAAGTACAGCTGTGTGTCAAAAGTGGTAGAACATTAGCCTTGAGTGAAAGAGCTAAGAGACAGTACCTAGGCCCTGTGTTGAAGTCCAACTAAAATAGAACCAATCTAAAGATTTTTATTGAACTTAGCTATGGTTTTCATAGTACATTATTTCTTTTAAACTGTTGAAGATTTAGCACCTAAATTAGGCTGCTGAAAATCCATTATCCGTACTGCAGGTTTATTGTAAAAATAATGAAAAGCATCTTAATGTTGTACTGGTAATTTCTAGAAATAGTAACACTTGCAATCAGTTGAGTTGAAGAAAATAGTCTACTGAAATTATTTTTCTATGTATCTTTTCAAATTTACAAAAAGGTGCTAGAAGGTTTAGATAAAATCTAATGAGACATGGTATCTCTAAGCCACTATTTCTGTTTAGTTCAGCTCATTTTACAACCTAGGAATACCAACTGAGTGATGTTCTAATCTTTATAATAAAGATTCTAACAAATTTACCCTTCCCACAGACAGTATTTAAACACTGAGCCAAATAGAGGATAAAAGATTTTAATTTGGGGCTGGGAAGATGGCTCAGAGGTAGAGCGCTTGCCTTGCATGCCTGAGGCTCTGGGTTCGATTCCTCAGCACCATATAAGCAAAAAAAGAAAAAAGCCGGAAGTGGCACTGTGGCTCAAGTGGCAGAGCGCTAGCCTTGAGCTGAAGAGCTGAGGGACAGCGCCCAGGCCCAGAGTTCAGGCCCCACGACCGGACCAAAAAAAAAAAAAAAAAGAAAAAAAAGATTTTAATTTTTGTTCCCATACCGGGGCTTGAACCTGGGCACTGTCTCTTAATTTTTTCACTTTTTTCACTCAAGGTTGGTCCTCTACCACAGCTCCATTTCCAGCTTTTTGGTGGTCAACTGGAGAGAAAAGTCTCATAGACTTTCCTGCCTGGGTTGGCTTTGAATTAAGATCCTTAGACCTCAGCCTTCTGAGTAGCTGGGATTATAGGTGTGAGCCACCAGCATTCAGCCACAAAGGACTTATGAAGACCTTAGAAATGGCCAAAATGATATTTTTTTAAAGAGAGAAGTAGTTAGACTATGGGAGAAGGAACTTTTCTGGATTTAATCCTACCCAAGGCATCACTTAATCTGCAGGACTCTGACTGGACATAATTCAGAGAGTCCCAGGCAGGAGACCTGAAAGGATAAGGCTGGAGTAGGGGGGTGGGGACCAAGGGGTTGGGGGGGCTGGGGGGAGAGCCTGCCTGAGCTGCAAGAAGGTGACAGAAGCTGCTGGAACATAACATACAGGAAGCTGCAGGAAAGGGAGGCCTTCCCTCTGCATGTGAATGTCACACAGTGGGAAGCCCCAGGGTTCACAGACTAAAACATCTGTGAAGCTGAAGACATTAAGCAGAGATCTTACTGTCTATGCACTAGAAGAGACAGTTATATACTAATAAAGCTGAAGACAAAAATCTTGAGCTGGCTTCAATGTATATGTGTGATATTTGTTGTTGAACTGGGTGCTATCCCTGAGCTTCTACTAGCTAGCTCTCTACTACTTTGAGTCACACCTCACCACTTCTGAAAACATTGAACACTGTTTTGTGTGTGTGCCAATCCTATGGCTAGAACTCAGGGCCTGGGTGCTGTCCTTAAGTTTTCTTACTCAAGGTTAATGATCTACCACTTGAACCAAAGTAAAAGCAAAGTCATTTCTGGCTTTTCTGATGGCTAATTGGAGATAAGAGTCTCATGGACTATTCTATGCCTCCATCAGAAAGAATGACATTTCCCCATTTGTTAGGAAATGGAAAGGTTTGGAAAAAATTATATTAAGTGAAGTAAGCCAGGCCCAAAGAAGCATAGGTCCCATGGTTTCCCTTATTTGCAATATATAGTATAGGTATGAGTCAAGCGGAAAAGGTCAGATAATGTGATGTTAGGAAAATGAACCCTTAAATATGTATTTTAATGTTTTCGTTTCTTTCATGCATGTGTTTCTAACGCATTTATAAGATTATTTCTTTGTTGCTTTGTATGTCCCTCCCCCACAGTGTAACCCCCGCTTTCACTATATTTGATGTCAGTATAACATGTGGAGGAGATGGGGACAAACAAGTCGTTTAAGGATTCAGGTGGACCTGTTGCAACAATGAGAAGTACAAAATGTCATGTCAAAACCAGCTTTACAATGTCGGTGTGGAGGGGGTATAATTGGGTGGGGGGAGGGGGGAGGCTGGGAAGGGAGGTGAAGGGTAAACAAAGGAGGAGGCTGCAATGCTTGGTAAGAAATGTATGCATTATCCTGCCCATGTAATTGTAACCCCTCTGTACAGTATGTTCTCAAATAAAATAAAATAAAATAAAATAAAATAAAGAGTCTCATGGACTTTCCTGTCCTGGCTAGCTTTGAATTATGATCCTCAGATCTCAGCCTCCTGAGTAGCTAGGATTACAGGTGTGAGCCACTGATGTCCAGCCTAAACTAAAAAACAAAAACAAGCAAAACACCACATACTCATTCTATTTTAGAATTAGATATTGATGATAGAAAGGTAGAAAAATTCAAGATCTGTGTCATTGTAAGGAGTTCATGTTAATGAACTGACTCTCACTTGGTTTGGAACAAAGAAAACATCCCTGCCCAGTCAGGATGAGAGAATGATGACCATGGAACATGTGATATGGAAGAGGAACATAAGCCAGCCTTTATCATGAAAGATCACACTTAGACATTGATGGAAGCCGAATTCATATTACACAATCTCAATCTTAATCATGCTTGTCCTCTATTTCCCTAGATAATAACAAAACCTTGCTTTATTATCCCCCACTCAATAAGGCCATCTAAGTTCCTATTTGAAGAGACTTTCATAGGTCTTTTGTTGTTGTTGTTGCCTGTAACTATGTATAAATATGAACCACATTTTACATAGAAAGACTTCGTTCAAAATGATGCAAAGCAGCAATGAGCAATTAGTGGAGCCAAAATTAGGATCTAGTTCTGATGAGCTCTCTATAGGATCTCACAATTTTGCCCTGGTAATTCCTGCATTAGGAAACTCAACACTGTCCTCTAGTGACAGAAAAGTCATTACAACCCAGAACTCCTGAATCACTAAGAGTAATTATCATCAGTGATTCAATTTTACTCTCCTTCCTTCTTTCCTTTGCTTCCCTAACTTCCTCTCCCTCATTCCCTTCTTCCCTTCCTTTATTTTGTCAGTAGTATGGCTTCAACTCAGGGTCTTATACTCTCCCTTAGTTTTTTTCTCAAGGCTGTCCCTCTACTACTTAAGCCACAGATCCACTACTGGCTTTATAGTGGTTAATTGGAAATAAGACTTTCACAGATTTTCCTACTTAGGCTGGCTTTGAATCACAATCCTCTAATCTCAGTCTCCTTAATAGCTAGGATTTCAGGTTGAGCTCCTGGTTCAGAAATCTCATTAATTGGCCTTCTGGAAATTAACCACACTGTATTTCCTTGTTACACATAACTTCAAGTGATTCTTTTCACACATCATGAGCTGTGAAGACTAGTAAGAGAACTCCGAGTGTCACTTTTTCTTCTCTTTCTTAACTTCCCACTACTGAGAAATCCTTTCTAGCTAGCTTACCTTCTGATTACTTTGGGAATATATCTCACTTTAAGTGAGATTCTTGTTTGACTGAAGTCTTGGATTACATAAAGTTAATTGTTTAGGAAAAAAGATTATCCAATATGGTGGCTTTGATAATTTGGAGATTTCTTCTGGCTGCTCATGGAGTATAGAGGTGAGCTGCCTGTGATAGAAGCCCTATGATTATTCTGTGTGGTTTGGTTTGGTTTTCATGCCAGTACTAGGGCTTGAACTCAAGGCCTGGGCACTGTCCTGGAGCTTTTTTCCTTAAGTCTAGCACTCTATCAGTTGAACCACAGCTCCACGTTCAGGACTTCTGCTGGTTAATTTGAGATTTCTCATAGCTTTTTCTCCTCAGTCTGACTTTGAACTTCTACCCTCAAATCTCTGCCTCCTGAATAGCTAGGATTACAGACATGAGCCACCAGCAACAGTCTTGGTTCAGTATACATTGGAACCATAGGCCAAAAAAGCTCTTCCTCCACATAATTCCTATTAATGAGCCCATAGCTTCCTATATGCTTTTGTATATATGTCTATGTTTCTCTCTATATACATATACATATCTATATAAATGTATATATGTATGTGCATGTATATATGTGTGTATACATATATACACATATATATGTAGTATATATATACACAATTAGCCAGTCTTGGGGCTTGAACTCTGGGCCTGGGTGCTATCTCTGAGCTTCTTTTACTGAAGGTGAGCCCTCTATCACTTGGCCACAGTGCCACTTCCAGTTTCTTAGTGGTTAATTGGAGATAAGTATCTCATGGGGACTTTTCTGCCCAGGCTAGCTTCAAATGGCTATCCTCAGATCTCAGCCTCCTCAGTAGCTAGGATGACAGGCATGAGTTACTGGCACCTGGCCTTACATGCTTTTTTATACCTTCCCAATCAATTGACTTAAGTAAAATGACTCTTTAGACTGTAGAGGGACATTTCATTAAAAAAATTTGATCAAATATTAGCATCCTCACACTAGCTAATTCAGAATAGATGAGGACTCAGTAAAGATCAAATTTTTTTTTTTTTTTGCTGGTCATGGGCATTAACTCTGGGCCTGGGCACTGTCCCTCAGCTCTTTAGCTCAAGGCTAGCGCTCTACCACTGGAGCCACATCACCACTTCCGGCTTTTTCTGTTTATGTGGTGCTGAGGAATCGAACCCAGGGCCTCATGCTTGCAAGGCATGCACTCTACCGCTGAACTACCTTCCCAGCCCAAGATCAAATTTTTAACCCTTGTTACCACACTTCAGGTCCCTCACCATTGTCTTGCTATCTCTTCCTTGAACACACACAAAGGGAGCACTGTCCATCTTCTCTTCTGTAGCTACTGTGTCAGCAGTGCATCACATCCTTTCTGAATTATCCCAGTAAAACCTCATTGGTGTTCTCCCAGGTCAAGCCTCCCCTTCAACGACTCCTTCCCTCACAGATACACACAGAGTTTGTACCACATCAGGGAAATGTATTCTGTGAAAATATAGTGCTACTGACTTGTATGTTGGCCTAATATACCTCCCTCAGAGATGCCTACCATTCCTACTGGTATCAAGACAAGATGGAAGATTGGAGAAAGGAGTTTATGGAAGGGATGGAGATGCCACATAATTGTAGGTCCTTTCCTACCACTGCCTGAGGAACACATCATACAAGGTTTCACTGGATCCATGCAA